>NW_027511417.1:0-300000 GCF_048772815.1 Callospermophilus lateralis
TTTGACTGGATGTTCTCTTCTACATTCAATCATCCAAGGTACAAGGTCCTATGCCATTGCATATCGATTTATCTGAGACATCTGTGCAGAACATAATTCAAAGCTAAGTATCCCACTAAAGGGCCCAATGCCCTTCAGGGCTTCAAATTGTACCTAGATTTTCTGGTTTCATACTTATATTTCACCGATATATTCTTGTGAATATTGCAGGTTCCCAATACCATTATTCATTCCGCAGAATGATGCCTAACCCAAATAGAATATGTTATTAACCCTAACCATACACTGTTCTCTCAATCTAACTTTACAGAAGAGCATAGACAGAGTTGGTCTTACAATACAGGCATGTAGGTGATCTTCCAATTGCTGAGAACCTCAAAGGTTGATGCAGAAATGATCCCAGGAGAAGATGTAGGCAGATATAAAGGACCTGAGAGAGCAAAAGTCATCTTCCATTGCAAACAACCTGGTCAGGATGAAACGATGTGTCTGAATCAGCCTCTCTCTTCTTAATATAAAGAAGATGGACCAAACCAGCCCTGTGTGGAGAGCTTCTCCTCGGTCCCTATGGTTTATATACCATTCTAACTTGTGAAAGTGCCACAGGAAGTAGGGGCAGCCACTATCTCAAGGAACCCTTGGAAGCCACTGTTAGGACAAAGTGGTTGCCAAGGCAGTGTCCTCATTCCGTTCCTGAAGGAATTGACCTAAGTCACATCTTTGGTGATGGAACTCCCTGAACTTGTTATCCAGGAAGCCAGGCACACAGAGCCAGTCCCAGTCCCAGTCCCAGTTGGCTCACTTGTTTGGATTTACCAAGGACAGAGTCTGTCTTTCTTGATACCTAATGATTTGAGGATGGCCAAATGCAAGTAGAGCTCTGAAGACGGGCCTTTCCGGAGAAAGCAGGTAGTGGTCAGCCCAGGCTCCTGACAACTTCACAGAGTTGGACAGGGAGACCGGATCTGAGACAGGACAGGCCATTTCGGGGGAACATAGTATGGTCCACCAGTCAGAGGACACTCTGGAAAGTCACAGACTCACTTGGGGGAAGGAGGGGCCTTTGTGAATGTGGGTGTGAGTTTGTGGATATGTCTCATGTTCTCAGAATAGGTAGGAAAGTCAGTATGTTTGGTTAAGAGTGGACTGTTTCTAGAAAGTCGATTGACAAGGTGAGTGTTTCTATGTCTGTGTATCTCACTGTGTCCGTGGTTGAAAACATTAGAAATAAGAATTCATCAATGGATGTGTCCTGTCTAGTAGAAAGCTTCCCAGCATTCATCCTGCCCATTTTAGGAATTGATTGCAGGTTTCATTATTGATGGGCAACACCTACTATCTTCCCAAGATCCTGTTTTCTTCCTGAATTCTGGCCACTCTCCAGAATAGGCTCATGGTTTTGTGTCCAAGATATGTACGACCTCCAAGCTCTGTGACATGGCCATGTACTGGATAGCTGAAGGGAATGCGAGCATCTCAGAAAACTCAGATATCAGTGTGACCAGGAAAGTCTCAGTGGAGAAACCCTGCTTTGGGCCTTTTGCTAACCTATTTGCCTGTTGCCATGAATATCAGGAAGGTCTTTGCCTCAGGCCAGCCCTTTGTGAATCCTGAAGAAAACTGTTTTCAAATGGTAATGAATGGGCATCACCTGTGGCTCTTTACTTAAATGCTTTGTAAAGGGATGTGTCTGAATCTGCCTCTTTGCCCTGTGTGAGGTAGTGGCTTAGATTCTCAGCACCAGTTGGATCTAAAGAAAAATCCAATGTGTGCATCCAAAACCAAAATGCAAAAAAGATCAGTCATGGTGTATGAAGTCTCTCACCTTCCTCTTTTAGGTTCCTGACCTCCATCAAGTGAGAATAGGGATCCTTTGGGACAAATGAGTTCTTTCAAGCCCTGCAGAGATGATTGGGTTTTCTCATGACTCCAAATCACATGAAGAAACTATACCTGACAGTCAGTAGGCCTCAAAATGGAGAAGCAGAGCAGTATTAACGGCAGACCTATGTGATCAATCCTGGTTCACAGAAAGGGTGTCCAGGCTACCCTGTGGTTAGGCAAATGAAGGGAAAGAGACCTTATTTTGGAAACTCTCTTAGGCTGTGACATTCATGGAAACATCCAGCCAGAGGTTATGATGAATGTATATATGGAAGAAGATGAGGGCCTTGGGGGAGTGTTTTGGTTTTAATTGTGGTCATTTGTGTTGAGTTTGGAAGAGATGACTGGGTCCACCTGGGCTTGAACTCTGATGTGATTCCCCTCAGAGACTGAGTTCTGTAACTGACCTCAGAGAAGTAATTGCTTTGGAATGGGATATGTCTTAATCAGCCTCTTGGCCCTGTGTGAGGCTGTGGCTTTGATTACCAGCACCGTAAGGATCTAAAAAAAGATCCCATGTCTGCTTCCAAAACCAAAATGACCAAAATTGCAGTCATTGTTGATGAAGTCTCTCACCTTCCTTTGTAAGGTTCTGAAAGAATAAAAGAAATTGAAATTGAAACGTAAAGAACCAGGTTCTGTAAAGTATCCAGGCTGCACTCAGAGCCTGAAATTCCTGTGGCAGTTAAGACAATTCCTGGAACTGCCCTTTAGATGTGTGTTGAAATCTTCCCTGACCACCTAGTTACTTAACAACCTCTTCTCAAAAACCGTGCAGCTCAGCACATATACATCTCAGGGCTTCAACCAATCATTTTAAATGTATACCCCTTCTCAGGGCTAACCAATAACACCCTGCCTGAACTATTCCCACCAATGAATGTGCAAATCATGTTTTAGAGTTGTTATTTGATTTTTCCACGGTATACGGTGATTTGCTAAAGGAAGCTATGATGTATGTTAAGTCCCTGCCCTCTCTAAAGAATGTATATAAAATCTGCTCATGTTGTTCTCGGGGCTCTTTGTTCCTTGCTCCTCTGAAGTGAGCTCTGAGCCCCAGCATGCTGGACCCCCAATAAACCCTTTGCTGTTTCATGAGAAATTCTCTTGGTGGTCTTTTCCTCCGACGTTCGGCCCACCTTTTCATCTGGAGGCCCTAGCTGAGAAATCCAGCAGTGACGAAAAAAAGACCCCAACGGACTCCTTTCAGAGTAAGTAAGGTGCCTCTTTCTGGTTTCAGGTTTCAGGTTAGGGCTTGGCAAAATGGCTGTCGGTGAAGAACATTAGATCTCTGCGACGGTGGCTGACAGATGTGTCACAGAGCCACAGGCCACGTCCCGGGGGGACACTCCAGAGGACTCGGGAAATAGAGGATTAGTAGTTTCCTCAACTCGGTTATTTTTTGCTTCACGATTCGGTTTTCCAGCCCATCAGGTTTTGCTGGCTACTCAGTTTTGTTCATTGTCAGGAACTCATGTTGAGTTTACTGTCTGTCTTTATTGTCTAACCCATCATGTTTTGCCAGTTACTCAGTTCTAATCTTTGTCTTGGACTCATGTTAAACGTTTACTGTTTGTCTTTGTCTGTGTCATGTTTGTGTATTCACTGTCCCTGTTTGAGTAACTCCCATTATGGGACATTATGGGACAAAGCACTTCCATGCCTCTGTCCCTTAACCTTGATCATTGGACTGATGTCCGCTCAAGTACCAAGAATCTTTCTTTTTCAGTAAAATGCCGGACCTGGCAGACTCTCTGTGCTTCAGAATGGCCCATCCTAGGAGTCGGATGGCCCCCAGAAGAATCCTTCCACTTCCCTCTAATCCGAAAAGTCAGAGATATTGTCTTTCACCGGGGCCACGTGGCAACCCAGATCAACAGCCATATACCCCTTGCCCCACGATCCTATCATTCCAACATTCTGCTCCTCCCCCTCTTCCCTCCATTCTGAGTCACAAGACTGGACACTCCTCTCTCTCCTTATCCTCTACCCTCACTCCCCAACCCACAACATGTTCCAGATGATCCTCCCGCTGCTGACTCAGCCTCTCCGCCGCTAGAGGCAATTGGGCCAGACCCAAGCCCTCCAGGGGACTTCCCCGCAGCAGCAGCAGCCCCTGCTCCCCTGAAGGAAGCTGGGCCACCTAAAAAAACCCGCAGGAGATGGATAATAGAAAACTCGGAAGCCCCTGTGATGCTCCCTCTCCATCCCTACGGGCCCATGAACCGACCCAACTGGGACCCCAACACCTTTAAATGTAGGTAGCATCTGTCCACTTATCGCCGTTCTCTAATAGTGGGTCTCTGAGCGGCCGCCAGAGGGCCGACTAATTTGTCCAAGGTAAGAGAGATTATCCAAGGGCCTAATGAGTCTCCTTCTATGTTTCTGGAGAGAATTATGGAAGCCTATAGGAAATATACTCCTTTTGATCCTCAGGCAGAAGACCAAAAGGCATCTGTTGCGATGGCCTTTATCGAGCAGACTGCCCTAGATATTAAGAGAAAATTACAACGTCTAGATGGATTATAAGATATGATCTTAAGAGATTTAGTCAGAGAAGCTGAGAAAGCATATTATAAGAGAGAAACTGAGGAGGAAAGGGAATAGAGGAGAGAGAGAAGGAAAGGGAACAAAAGAAGGAGGAAAGAAGCAAATGGCAGAGTAAAGCATTGCCTAAGGTTCGGTCACAGCAGCAAATAGGCCAGAAGTTAAAAAGCAGGGATACATAAAGGGTTACCTGGGCCCACGCCAAAGGCTGCCCCTGGCCTCAAATCAATGTGCCCACTGTAATAAAAAAGAACACTGGGCCAAAGAGTGCCCCCAAAAGAAGCAGCCACGCCAGCCCGCCGTGCTGACTCTAGAAGAGGACTAGAAAATTCGGGGCTCAGATCCCCTTCCCCAGCTCATAGTAACATTTGAAGTTGAGGGGAACACAGTGAACTTTGAAGTGATTACAGGAGCAGTATACTCAGCCCTTAAGACTTCACTGGCCCCCCTATCAATTAAATGGTCCCTAGTTCAAGGGGCTAATGGCAGTAGATATCGGGCTTGGACAACTAAGATGAACATGGACCTCGGAAAGCGAAAAGTCCACCACTGTTTCCTAGTAATTCCAGAATGCCCGGCCCCATTGATGGGCAGGAATCTGCTTACCAAACTCCGGACTAGAATAACCTTTAAACCTAATGGTCCCCAAGTGGAGGTTCTATAGCGTTCAGTATAAACTCCCATAGTCACATCTTTGACTATGTCCGTAGAAGATGAACATCAACTCTTTGCGCCCCATAGGACTAATCAAACAGGCAAACTACCCCATAAATGGATAAAAGATTATCCTAATGCCTGGGCAGAAACTGCTGGGTTAGGTCTAGCCATCAACAACCTCCAATAGTAGTAGAATTAAAAGCCTCTTCGTCTCCAATTAGTGTTAAACAATATCCTCTAAGCAAAGAAGCTAAGGATGGGATAAGGCCCCATATTCATAAATACCTGGCTCTTGGGGTCCTAAGGCCCTGTCAATCAGCCTGGAACACCCCCCGGTACCAGTAAGAAAGCCAGGAACTGGGGACTACCGTCCTGTTCAAGACCTAAGAGAGATCAACAACAGAGTGCAGGACATTCACCCCACAGTACCCAATCCATATAATTTGCTTAGCACTCTGAATCCGTAGCGGAAATGGTACATTGTGCTGGACTTAAAAGATGCTTACTTCTGCTCGCCTCTACATAAGTACTGTCAGTTGCTGTTAGCTTTAGAGTGGATAGACCCAGAACCTGGAACATCTGGCCAACTAACCTGGACTAGACTCCCACAGGGGTTCAAAAAATCCCCCACTCTCTTTGATGAAGCCCTCCACAGAGACATCAATGACTTCAAAACTGCACACCCCGAAGTCACCCTACTCCAATAGTGGATGATCTTCTACTGGCAGCTGACACCAAGGAGACCTATGCGTCTGGGACCCAAGCACTATTATTCGAGCTTGCTCGGCTTGGATATAAGGCTTCTGCCAAAAGGCCCAAATTTGTCAGCAAGAAGTAATCTTCCTGGATTATTCTCTCAGGGGTGGCAAACGATGGCTCCCTGAGCCCAGAAAAAAAAACTGTTGTGCAGATACTGCCCCAATCTAATAAGAGAAAACTCAGAGAGTTTCTTGGGACTGCCAGCTTTTGCAGGTTATGGACTCCTGGGTTAACATCTTTGGCTGCCCCTTTATACCCGCTGATAAAGGGGGATGCCCACTTCCAATGGACCCCTGAGCACCAACAAGCTTTTGATAATGTCAAAAAAAGATGCTGCTATCTGCTCCGGCCTTAGCACTCCCAGATGTAGAAAACCCTTCACTCTCTACATCGAGGAAAACAAAGGAATAGCACGGGGAGTGCTCACTCAGTCTTTTGGACCTTGGAAAAAGCCGGTAGCGTATTTATCCAAAAAACTGGACCCAGTGGCTAGCGGGTGGCCCCATTGCTTAAGTGCTATAGCAGCGGCAGCCCTTCTAATAAAAGATGCTCATTAATTAACGTTGGGACAGAAGCTAACCATTATATCCCCCCATGCCCTGGAGAGCATGATCTGTTAGCCTCCAGAGAGGTGGCTATCAAACTCCAGAATAAACCACTACCAGAGCCTCTTGCTTGACAAAGACAGAATAACGCTGGGACCCCCTGCTCCACTCAACCCAGCTACACTGCTGCCAGAAGAATCATCAGGACCCGTCACTCATGAGTGTCAACACATACTGGCAAGGAAACCAGTATACAACAAGACTTGAAGGATCAGCCACTGCCTCGCCCTGAAGTTGTATGGTTTACGGATGGCAGCAGCTTCCTCCAAGATGGTAAGCAGCGGGCTGGAGCAGTAGCAGTTAGCAAAACTAATTTCATCTGACACTCTGGTCTCCCAGAAGGGACATCAGTCCAAAAAGCAGAACTGATTGCCCTTATGAAAGTATTGGAACTAGCAACAGGCAAAAGGGCCACCATATAAACTGTTAGCCACTATGCATTTGCCACTGTTCATATGCACGGGACTATTTACCAACAATGGGGGCTATTAACCTCTGCCGGGAAAGAAATAAAGAATAAAGATGAGATCCTCCACCTTCGCTCAGCAGTGCAGGGCCATAAGGAACTAGCTATAGTGCACTGTCCAGGGCACCAGAAGAGAAACAATCCCGTGGCAGTTGGAAACAGAAGGGCAGATGAGGAAGCTTAATTGGCAGCCCTAAACGGAGTGACTCTGTTAACTTTTTTCACACCGGGGGGAACAAAAATCAGGAGACTTGGCCGCCCTGGAACATTCAGGCAACTTATCATCTGAGGAGACAGATAGAGAACTCTGGGACCCTACAGAGCCAAGTTTACAATTTCAAAAAGCCCACCTTTATGTCAAAGATGTACACCAGCTCAACCACTTAGGCTCAAAGAAGTTATTAGCACTCTTAAAGGACCGAATAAAGGACTTGTTATTGACTGACTAACAGAGGAAAAAAATAGCTGAGCTGGTGACTAGAGCTTTTCAAGTCTTCCAATTAGTTAATACTTTCCCATCCAAGAGTCCTGCAGGGATGCGCATACGAGGAACCAGACCAGGACAATTCTGGGAAGTGGACTTTACTCAAATTAAGCCAGCAAGGTATGGACTTAAATATCTCCTAGTCTTTGTAGATACTTTTTCAGGATGGGTCAAAGCCTTCCCCATGAAGAAAGAAACAGCTCAGATGGTGGTCAAAAAGATCCTAGAAGACAGTTTTCCAAGGTTCGGCCTGCCTAAGGTAATGGGGTCTGATAACGGACCGGCATCCATGGCCAAGGTAAGTCAGGGATTTTCCAGGACCCTGGGGATTAATTGGAAGTTATATTGTGCTTATAGACCCCAGAGCTCAGGACATATAGAAACGATGAATAGAACCATCAAAGAGACTTAACAAAATTAATCTTGGAGACCGGCATAAAAAATTGGACTATGCTCCTCCCTCATGCACTTTTTCATGCAAGAAATACCCCTCCGCCTCTTTGTGTAACCTCACCCCTTATGAAATTCTCTACGGTGCCCCTCCTCCATTAAGGGACCTAACCCCAACTCTGAGATTAATGATTCCTTCAACACCCCCTTGCTAGACAGACTTAAAGCCCTTGAACAAACCCAGCACCCAGCGATACCTGTGAAAACAGTTGGCCACTGCTTATCATCCTGGAGACGAGGGAACTCCACATTGATATCAAGTGGGAGACTTCATCTACATGAGAAAGTGTCAGGTGTCATCCCTGGAACCCTGCTGGAAAGGACCATACCAGATGCTGCTTATAACACCTACAGTGGTGAAAGTGGATGGGATCACTTCCTGGATCCATACCTCCCATCTCAATCCTGCGCCCTCTCCAGACTCTGGCTGGAAACTGGAACAGACTGGTAACCCTCTCAAGTTGCATGTCCGTGGTGTGGGTAGGGCTATGGATTCTTCCCCTGACCACCAGCAGTCCTAATCCCCATCAGCCTGTTCAGCAACAAAGGCAAGTTTTATAAATCCTACTGGGCAAGTAGTGTGGTCTATTTCACATACAGCCCCCTTATGGACTTGGTGGCCATCTCTCCACCCGGATATTTGTCAGCTTGCCATAGGCCTCTCTGACTGGGATCTCCCTGACATAGTGGACCCCACACAGATGCCACTCAAACCCAAACCAGGGCAACATAGACCAACTTACCTCATGAATTATTGATGTCATCTCCCCCAGCTCAGGTGTAAACTAGCCAGTCTTGTGTATTAAGTGTGCCCAGCTGATTTCTGAAGTCACAAACAGGCCCAAACCTGTGGAGGACCCAGTGACTTTTATTGTAGATCTTGGGGTTGTGAACACATGGGACCTACATTGTGAAACGCAAACTCCCCAGACAGTATGATTTGGGTAGGATGAAATGACATCTGGATTGATCCCAATAAATGTGCCACTATCCAAGTGGTGTCAAAAACTTGCTGTGGAAAAAATAGTCTATGTTACCCCCTCAATATAACTTTCACTTCCAAAGGAAGGGGCTACCTCAGAACAACATGGCCTATGGGAAATACTTGGGAAATGCGATTCTATATTAATGGCCCTGGTTATGACTTTGGTCTCTGGTTCACCATCCGGCTTAAAAAGGAAGAAAATCCCACAGCAATAGGGCCCAATCCCTTCAAGTCAGGAATTAAGCCTCCTCAACCTCCCATGCCTAGATCTACCAAAACCCCTCTACCATCTCATACTTCGCAGTTTCCATCTTTGCCTACTTCCCCAGTCCAGAGTACAGCTGACTCCTCCCCCTGGGAACTAATTAAAGGAACCTTTATGGTACTGAACTCCACACAGTCAGAACTCCTTGCATTTCAGCCCAGGTATTTGACAGCTCTGTACATTATTGTATAATGGTGCAGATACTCCCCAGGGTGCTCTATCATGATGCAGAATCCTTTGAAGGTCTACTAGGGGGACAACCAACCCGATTTTGCCGGGAGCCAGTGTCCCTTACTCTAGCCATCCTATTGGGGCTAGGAGCTGCTGCAGGAGTGGGTACAGGAACAGCTGATATGATCCATGGGTCACCACAAATGGCCTGATTAGAAACAGCAATAAATCAAGACTTGAAGACGTTAGAGACCTCCATCACACTTTTGCAGGAATCCTTAACCTCTCTCTCTAAAGTTGTTTTACAGAACAGTCGAGGATTAGACCTCCATTTCATGAGGGAGGGGGGCCTCTGTGCTGTACTGAGAGAAAAATGCTGTTTTTATGCTGACCATACTGGAGTTGTAAAATAATCCATGAGTAAATTGAGAAAATTCCTTGTAGAGCACCAGAGAGAAAGGGAGATTCAACAAGTGTGGTTTGAGTCATGATATACCCAGTCCCCCTGGTTAACTACACTCCTTTCAGCCTTAGCTGGACCCCTGATCATGCTTATGGTGTTGATAACTGTGGGACCTCGTTTGCTTAACTACATAGTTTTCTTTCTCCAGGCTCAGATTGGGCAGGTAAAACTCATGGTAATCAGACAGAAATACACTTCACTGGCAGAAATAGAATGTGAGACCCCACAATAATTATGATTCATTACTTTTAAGATTAAAAGTAGGCAGAAAAAGGAGTGAGAAATGAAAGAATTAATGAAATTGAAATTGAAACGTAAAGAAACAGGTTTTGTAAAGTTTACAAGCTGTGCTCAGAACCTGAAATTCCTGTGTCAGTGAAGACAATTCCCGGAACTGCCCGTTAGATGTGTTGAAATCTTCCCTGACCACCTAGTTACTTAACAACCCCTTCCCAGAAACCGTGCATGTCAGCACGTATACATCTCAGGGCTTCAACCAATCAGTTTAAATGTATACCCCTTCTCAGGGCTGACCAATCACCTCCTGCCCGAACTGTTCCCGCACATGAATGTGCTAATCATGTTTTACAGTTGTTATTTGATTTTCCCACAGTATATGATTGTCGCGACCCCTTGCCTGCAAGGAAGACGCAACTCAGAAATCTTCTTTCAGCAGTTTATTCAGGCCTTGATTAAAGTATCTTCTAGTGACCCCCCTCCTCCCGAGCGCCCAAGCACAGTCTAATAAAGCCTCCCACGTACCAATCTTAAGCTGCCACGTGGATCTTTCTCATAGGGTAGAAAGGGATAGCGTGCCAACTCTCCATAAAAGGAGTTGCTTACTACAGGCCACAGTGGAAGCCGGTGCCATCTTCTAATGGCGGCCACAATCTACAACAATGGCTTACCACAGTTTCCCCTTCTATTTTATAAAACAATGCAGGCGAAAGTAGAGGTCCTATCCCACTGTGCAGAAGCGGCTGCAATGTATGGTTCAGTCCTAAGGAGGCGCCTTCCCCAGACCTGACCCCATATCAGCCGACGCCTTTTTTCGTAGGGCGGGGGCATGGACGTCAAACCCGCATGCAATAGGACATGCTTTCCTTGAGGTCCGTTGAGGGATCACTCAAGTGCAGTGCTTTGCCTCGCATCCTGCATCTTGACGACGGCGAGAAGTAGGGCAACACAGGTAGCCTGGTAACAATAACAAATTTTTAGTTGGCAACACAATCCCTAAGCCCCAGAGGAAAGTAAAGAGTCTGTAGCAGAGAAGAAAGACCAGTCCTAAAACCCATCTTCGTGCAATGGTAACAAGACCTGCAGAGTGCAAGGGCTATTCAGTACTGGGGGAGAATAAGAAAGAGGACATGCCAATCCCAGTGCACTGTGAAATTAACTTGGGGTGCAATGGCCATGCCCAGAAAATCACTGTTTAAGATGCGCAAGGCAGATTTGCGGAGACATGCCATTTTCCAAGGCCGCAAGAGCCTATACAATCATAGCCTTCTCCTGTGTATGGCGAGTTTTAAGGCGACAGAGAAGCCACAAACAAAGTATAATTCCGAAGCAACACATTGCCCCCAAAATGCCCACTCCCACCCACTCCTTAAAGAAGAAAAAGGCAGAAGATAGCCAACTGGTGAATTGTCCCAAAGTCACTGGTTCGACACAGGTACTATTCAAAACAGCAATTTGAGTTAGTTGAGATTGGAGTAAGTTTTCTGCTTCAATGGACCAGGTTCCGGATAAATATTTCCCGATGATGTGGGAGGCATTCCTGGAATCATTAAATCTGACAGAGGTTATACATAAATGTGCACGTTGATCAACACAACCTAAATATACTAGATCAGACAATTTCTCAACTTGATCTTGAAGCAGATTTATCCTTTGATTAGCAGCCAGAATCCCAGATAAAATGTGTTGATTAATTCTACTTTGAGATTTACGTATGGTGGATGTTTGTTGAATAACCTCATTAAGAGTGGCAGCAGTTTGTACTTGGCTGGCCATGGCTACTCCAGCTGTAACTGCTGCAGCAGCAGATACCGCCACAGCTGTCACTATAACTGCCATAATACCAAAATCTTTACGGGCTCTGATGAGTTCAACAATAGGAAAAGATTCCGGATCCACAGTAACTGGGATCGGGACAAAGGTTGGAATTTTCATAATCACTGTCACAGTCCAAGAGCCATTCCAACACTCAGTTAAATAACAGGTAACATTAGAACAATTAAGCATCCCCTGTGATGTATCATTATCCAAAAGAAACAGGAATGGAGATTGGAGACAGACTGCTGCAGAGGATAACGTAGCATTACTTAATTGTGAGTTATGTGAAATATTTCCAAGTCTCCTACCTCGATCCGAGTCTTGGATACTACCAGAAACATTAAACAACCAGCTTTTGACTCCTCGTAATTGAGCCAAAGTGGAGATATCAGCTGTGGCTCCCTTTTCATTGGAAATTAACCATTGAAACCAAGACCAAGCTGTTCCTATAGAGGAATTACAGTTGGAAGAATTATATAAGTATCTTTTATGAGAGGGGGAAAGAGAGAAACCCTTAGAGACCTGATGTTTCTCCCAAGAGTGATCTTGACAAGGCGTGAATATTCGGGGGGGTATCCTGTTTGTTGATTAGCAAACTTGCCTTGTCCCAAAAGCATATCCTTATCCTAGGCAGGGCGTCTCGCTGCATGATTTTGAGCAGCTTGCTCTACTGCACCCTCTAGCATAAATGCTCTCCAATCCAAAATTTCCCTGGGGAGACACAAGTGCAGACTTGATTAGCCCAATCTGAAGGAGTCATACAAAATCTAGCAAGTCCCTCCACCTGAGTAAGGGTGAAAGCGGCATCCACGCCATAAGTGCGGACAGATTCCGCCAAGGTTTTAATTATCTTAAAGTCTAAAGGCTCATGATATCTTCCCCTGTTATTGTCCTGAAATACAGGGTATGCAAGTCCCATATCTGTATTAACTGTCCTCCAAACTTGCGCATGATAAGATCTCCCGGAATTTTGGCTCCCCCCCCACATACGGGGGTGGGGCAATGGGCACCATATCTTTTTCGAGATATTCTACCTCCTCCTCCTCAGAGTGTTGTTGACCAATATTGGATCCCGTCCCCTTTTTACAGTAGGCCTGCGTGCCCTGTATCCCTTGTTTCTTTTTCTTCATTTTTATCTTGCGTAGTTGTTGTAGGAATATATCAAGGTCCTCAGAACTCTCTGAGCCGCTTGTGTTCGCAGGCGTTTTTAATTCAGCCAAGTCTGGGTAGAGCCTTCTCCTATTTTTAGTTTCAGGCTCTTTTGCCTTCTCACTACTCTTACTCCCAATGCTCTCTGCCACTTCACTATGTGATCCTTCAGACTTTTCCTCATGTAGTTGCTCAAGAACAGCTTGACCCTCACTCACAGCTTCCTGGCATTTACTATCTACTATACATCCTCTAACTAACTTACAAAGTGGTATAACACCACCCTCTAAGGTGCCTTGTTCACGAGTGAAATCTAGATCTTTCCCTAATTTGTCCCAGCTAGGTATAGTAAGGCTGCCCGAAAACGCAAACCACGGTGCAGCAATATCTGTCTTCTGTAAAAAACTCTGTAAAGTACTATGTTTCACTTCTAGTCCCTTGGAACGTAACAGGCCATGTAGGACCAGGAGAAGCGGACTTGAAGATGTGGCACCCATGACACAACAAAAGACACACAAAAAACAAAAGTGAAAGTACACAGTGTAGCTGCAATAAAATGTAACGCTCTCTCTTGCTTTACAGAGGAGCTGCCCCACTTTGATCGTGGATCCCACTTACCTGGGACTAATCCCCGCTTTGATCGTGGATCCCACTTACCTGAGACTAACCGGTGCACCACACCTGACTACTGAAAGTTCTGGTTCCCGGGTCTCGGCACCACTTGTCGCGACCCCTTGCCCGCAGGGAAGACGCAACTCAGAAATCTTCTTTCAGCAGTTTATTCAGGCCTTGATTAAAGTATCTTCTAGTGACCCCCCTCCTCCCGAGCGCCCAAGCACAGTCTAATAAAGCCTCCCACGTACCAATCTTAAGCCGCCACGTGGATCTTTCTCATAGGGTAGCAAGGGATAGCGTGCCATCTCTCCATAAAAGGAGTTGTTTACTACAGGCCACAGTGGAAGCCAGCGCCATCTTCTAATGGCAGCCACAATCTACAACAATGGTTTACCACATATGTTGATTTGCTAAAGGAGGCTATGATGTATATAAAGTCCCTGCACTCTCTAAAGATTGTATATAATATCTTCTCAAGTTGTTCTCGGGGCTCTTTGTTCTTTGCTCCTCTGAAGTGAGCTTTGAGCCCCAGCATGCTGGACCCCAATAAACCATTTGCTGTGGCATGAGACAATAGGTGCTTGGGTTTTCTCATGTCTCCAAATCATATAAAGAATCTATACCTGACAGTCAGTAAGCCTCAAATTGGAGAAGCAGTGCAGTATTAGCGGCAGGGCTATTTGATCACTCCTGAATCAAAGGAAGGGTGTTCAGACCACCCAATGCCCTTCTGGACTTCAAATATTACCTAGATTTCTGTTTTCATACTTATATTTCACCAGTATATTCTTGTAAATATCGCAGGTTCCCAATACCTTAATTCATCCCACAGAATGATTCCTAAACCAAATCGAACCTGTTATTACCCTTAAACATGCAATATTTCCTCAATCTAACTTAACAGAAGAACAAGGATATTGTTGGTCTTACAATACAGGAATATAGGGGATCTTCCACCTGCTGAGAACCTCAAAGTTCCATGCAGAAATGATCCCTGAAGAAGATGTAGACACCTATGAAAGACCTGAGAGAGCAAAAGTCAACTTCCATGTAAAACAACCTGGTCAAAATGAAGGGATGTGTCTAAAAGCCTCTCTCTTCTTAATGTAGATTAAATCGACCAAACCAGGCCTGTGTGGAGAGCTGTTCCCGGGTGCCTATGGTTGATATACCATTCTATCTTGTGAAAGTGTCACAGGAAGTATGGGCAGCCTCCATCTCATGGAACCCTTGGAAGCAACTGTTAGGACAAAGTGGTTGCCAACGCAGTGACCTCATTCAGTTCGTGAAGGAAGTGACCTATCACACTTCCTTGGTGATGGAACTCTCTGAACTCGGGATCCAGGAAGCCAGGCACCCAGAGCCAGTCCCAGTCCCAGTTCCAGTGGTCTCACTTGTTTGGATTTACCAAGGACAGAGTCAGTCTTTCTTAGTACCTACTGAAGTGAGAATGGCCAAATGCCAGGAGAGCTCTGAAGAGGGGCCTTTTCTGAGAAAGCAGATAGTGGCTCAACCATGGCTCCTGACAACTTCACAGAGTTGGCAAAGAAGACCAGTTCTGAGATAGGACAGGCCATTTTGGTGGAACATAGTATGGCCCAAAAATCAGAGGAAACTCAGGATACTCACAGACATACTTGGGGGAAGGAGGTTCCATTGTGGGTGTCGGTGTGAGTTTGTGGTTTTGTCTCATGTTCTAAGAATAGGTAGGAAAGGCGGTTTGTTTGTTTGCACTGGAATGTTTCTAGAAAGTCGTTTGACAATGCGAGTGTTTCTATGTCTGTGTATCCCACTGAATCTGTTTTTGTAGACATTTGAAAAGCGAATGCATCAATGGTTGTGTCCTGTCTAGTAGAAAGTTTCCCCGCATTCATCTTGCCAAATTAAAGAATCAAGAGCTGCTTGCCTTATGGATGGGCAACACCTATTATCTTCCTAAGTTCCTCTTTACTTCCTGAATACTGGCCACTCTCCAGAATAGCCTCATGGTATTATTTCCAAGATATGTACCACCTCCAAACTCTGTGACATGATCATGTACTGGATAGCTGAAGGGAATGAGAGCATCTCAGAAAACTCAGATATCAGTGCAACCACTAAAGTCTCAGTGGAGAAACACTACTTTGGACTTTTGTTCTGTTGTCCTGAATGTCAGGAAGGTGTTTGCCTCAGGCCACCCCTGTGTGAAACCTGAAGAAATCAATTTTCAAATGGAAAAGGATGGGCGTCACCTGTGGCTCTTTGCTTAATTGCTTTGGAAATGGATGTGGCTGAATCAGCCTCTTTGCCCTGTGTGAGGCAGTGGCTTAGATTCTCAGCACCTGATGGATCTAAAGAAAGTTTCCAAGTGTGCATCCAAAACCAAAATGGCCAAAAGAGCAGTCATTGTGGATGAAGTCTCTCGCCTTCCTCTGTAAGCTTCCTGACCTCCATCAAGTGAGAATAGGGATCCGTTGGGTCAAACCAGTTCTTCAAAGCTCGGCAGAGGCTAGCCAATAGGTGCTTGGGTTTTCTCAGGACACCAATTCACATAAAGAATCTATATCAGATAGTCAGTTGGCCTCAAACTGGAGAAGCAGAGCAGTATTAAAGAAGGGCTATTTGATCACTCTTGGTTCACAGGAAGGGTGTTCAGGCCACCCTGACTTTAGGCAAATGAGGGGCAAGGGAGCTTATTTTGTACACTGTCTTGGTCTGCGCCCGTCATGGAAACCTCTAGCCAGAGGTTATTCAGAGTGTCTATGTTGAAGAAGATGAGGGCCATGTCGGAGTGTTTTGGTTTTAATTGTGGTCATTTGTTGGTGGTTGGAAGAGAATCCTGGGTCCACCTGGGCTGGAATTCTGGTGTGATGCCCCTTAAAGACTGAGTTCTGGAACTGACCTCAGAGAAGTATTGCCATTAATTGTGTTGGGATTTTAGGCGGCCATGCATGAGAGTCGCCATTGGAAACTGAGATCTAAGCCTGGGGTGGCTATTCACCAAGCACTGTCAATCTCAGCCAGGACATCACATGATTTTATTATGAAAGACTTGGCAGCCATTGTTGACAGTCAAAACACACATGGACCTCACATTGTAGACCTCAATGGGCCTGGCTTCATGTGGCCTTTTGGCCACACTTTGGGAAGCCTTGCCTCTGAGAATTCTCCAGAGGTTTCCTTGAAATGTGCTTCCTAAAAATTTAATGGTTCCTGAATGAATTGAAACCCACAGTTTCTCCAACTTCATCCTTGAAAAATTTCTAGATAAATACCATGAAATTTTTGAAATTTCCATGACCAGGTGGCACTGGAGAACCTTTGGATGTCCTGTTGCTGATCAAGAGTGTACCAGACAGTGCCTTCCTTGACTGGGTTTCATGAAAATGGTGTAGAACAGAGCTGCCAGTATGGTGGAGCCTGCTGAGTAGTGGGCCCAGAGCTGTGGTGTGCAGTTGTGTGATAAAACATCTGTGGTGGGGTCATGTGGATCTTACTTCGGCTTCCAAATGCTTGTGATTGACATGGTGCAGCCAGCAGACTTTTGTATATTAAGCCATCTTGTTAGATGGAGAGTTTTCAGGGCAATGTTCAGAATCAAGTTGCTACGGTCAAGGGGGCAAGCAATGTGGCATAGAAGCCTGATTGGTGCATTCTCCATCAGACCCTTACCCACCACACGTGACAGAACTCCATCCAGCACTGTGTTCCAGTTGAACCCCTTGTATTTTGTGAAGCAAATACCAAACTCCCAGTGCAGCAACAATAAACACAACAAAATTGGAGAATGACCAAATGGCTTCACAGTCTACACGGAAAGATTCTTAGACCCCAGTGGCCACAGTTTACCCACAAAGAGAGAATTCAGCACTGCTGCCTCATGTTCATTGGAAAATAAGAAACCATGTCCTCCATGTAACATAGATGCATACACAGCTTTGATGATCTCACTACAAAGGAAGCTAAAGCTCCTGAAAACAACATATATTTCAAGTGTACAATCTCAAAGACAGTTTCCCAGATGTCTTGAGGCCTGCACACTTCCATGTTTGTGGAGTGTTTACAGTCTCCATTACTTTTGGAAACTCCTCTACCACCTCCAGTGTTGTGAACTCCCGAGCATTTTCCATTCCAGATATGTATTCATAGATTTTCTAACTCTTCTCCTCTAATTGTATCTTACTTGGGGCGAAGGTAATGTCAAGGCATTGTTCTGGATGAGAGTGGGAAGATTTTTTTGTAGCACATATTTGCATACACATTGGATTCATTTTCCAATTATTCATTCAAAATACTTAATCCCTCATAGTAACCCACTCCCTACTAGACTCTGACTACAAATCCTAATATGATGGATAAAAATAGACCAAACCAAATTGAAATACAAGCAGTTCAGAGGATGCCAGGTGTACATTTGGACGTTCCTTTTGCATTATATATGGTAGGAGTTTTAAATCTAGTGAATTTTTTGTTGAAACACTTCTCCATGTGTTTTTAAAGTTAACAAATATGTGAATTCATGTCTCCATTTCTCTGTAGCCTAATCAGCACATATATTTTTATATGCACATATAGAATCCTACCTGGTACCACACGTACATTCTTGTGAGGTGGCTGACTTGGCAGATACAAATTGTAAGAAGAGATCACACCTGTTAAACACTGTTGGAACTGAAAATTCAACCTATGCGTGAGTATCCTAGCTGAACAACATTATACATAAATTCATGTTCAGTAAAATGAATATTTTTAGATCTGTGGATGATATATATTTCATGGTGAATTTCATTTGGCTTGTATATTAATACTTTTTAATTTCTGTGTGTGTATTTTAATGTCTGTATATATATATATATATATATATATATATATATATATATATATATATATATATATATATATTTCCAGAGTTTTAAAAATATGAAATAAATGTATCTTATTATGTACTCCCTAAATTCATTAATATTTAAGTGCGTATTTATAATCAACTTTTCATAAGATTATTCTAAGACATATTCATCCTCCTGAAATACGTATTTGTTTCCTAGACTGAAAACTAAGTTCAGTGAATTGTGCATACATATCCTAATATTTTTACACTAATTGACCCAGGTTAATATAAATGCAAGTAGATTCCTATGGGATATGATATGTATTTTGACGTTCATTTTTTTTCAACACTTGTACATTACTATTTCCTCAGTTTATGCACATCATAAGATATATATTTCATCCACAAGTTCAGAAATTTAAAGGCTTTTGTTTCACTTTCAATCACTTCCTGCTTCAGAACACATGTATTCCTCCAGGTTACATGACTGGTTTTTCATGAGACTTCTTTCCAAACACATTATTTTCGATTTCCACAATTACCTTTGAAGCAAAACTCACACATTCTTCATGATAAACCATAACCCTAATATTACCATTAGATGTATAATTGGTTTGAATGAATGGATATATATCAATATAAGGTTTCCTGTATATTTTCAGATATCAACTCGAACCATTATTTAAGTTGGAACCAGTTATATTATTTATTTACATTATGGTCTATTCATGCATTATTTCTATATTCATAGACACAGTGTACACCTATTTGTATTCAAAATACTAATTTACACGTCTTCAAAATACTGTTCCTAGAAATGGTGAAAGAAATACTCATGTCACCTGATCTACATATACATTTTATCACAGTAATATTCTGGAAACAAAAAGCAAATGTCACACTTATGATTGTACTAAAGCCTAAATGGAAATTGAACATGGATTACTAAAATCATCCATGTCCAGGTTGCCTATTGCTCTCAAATGTTGATCCTATTGGTGACTACATATTTGTTTCTTTCTAAGATTATATATTCAACCTCAAACCTGTTGAAAATGTCTAATCCTATTACTCACCTTATACTTTGCCTGATTTCCTAATGTCTCTGATATATATTTTCCCCAGTTCATCATTGTGACTGCCGCTTAACATGTGCTGATATTTACATTCACTCTCTACATGAAACCCTATTGCTAAAGACCATTTTGTCAAAATCCTATACTCACTCATCTTTCTAAAACTACCGACTATCTTTCTAATCCTACCAACTATCCCTTTTTGACTGCATGTTCTCTTCGACATTCAATCATCCAAGGTACAATGTCCTATACCATTGTATATTGATTTATCTGAGACATCTGTGCAGAAATTAATTCAAAGCTAAGTATCCCAATCAATGGCCCAATGCCCTTCTGGGCATCAAATCTTACCTAGATTTCTGTTTTCATATTTATATTTCAACTGTATATTTTGTAAATATCGCATGTTCCCATAACCATTATTCATCCTGCAGAATTATTCCTAACCCAATCGAACATGTTGTTAACCCTAACCATACACTGTTCGCTCAATCTAACTTTACAGAAGAGCAGGGAAAGAGTTGATCTTCCAATACTGGATTGTAGGGTATCTTCCATCTGATGAGAACCTCAAAGGTCCATGCAGAAATGATACGTGGAGAAGAAGAAGGCAGCTATGAAGGACCTGAGAGAGCAAAAGTCATTTTCAATGTTAAACAACGGGATCAGGATGAAGAGATGTATCTGAATCAGCCTTTCTCTTCTTAATGTACAGAAGATGGACCAAACCAGGCCTGTGAGAAGAGCTGTTCCCGGGTGCCTATTGTTGATATACCATTCTAACTTGTGAAACTGTCACAGGAAGTACGGGCAGTCTCCATCTACTGGGACCCTTAGAAGCAAATATCAGTACACACTTCCTTGGTGATGGAACACTCTGAACTTGGGATCCAGAAAGCCAGGCACCCAGAGTCAGTCCCAGTCCCAGTCCCAGTGGTCTCAAATGTTTGGATTTACCAAGGACAGAGTCAGTCTTTGTTGGTACCTACTGAAGTGAGAATGGCCAAATGCCAGGAGACCTCTGAAGAGGAGCCTTTTCTGAGAAAGCAGGTAGTGGCTCAACCATGGCTCCTGACAACTTCACAGAGTTGGTGAAGAAGACCAGATCTGAGACAGAACAGGCCATTTTTGGGGAACATAGTATGGACCACCAGTCAGAGGACACTCAAGATATTCACCAACATACTTGGGGGAAGGAGGTGCGGTTGTGGGTGTTGGTGTGAGTTTGTAGTTTTGTCTCTTTTCTGAGAATAGGTAGGAAAGACTGTTTGTTTGTTTGGACTGGAATGTTTCTAGAAAGTCGTTTGACAACGTGAGTGTTTCTATGTCTGTGCATTCCACTGTATCTGTGGTTGTAGACATTTGAAAAGCGAATGCATCAATGGTTGTGTCCTGTCTAGTAGAAAGCTTGCCAGCATTCATCCTGCACAATTAAAGAATGGAGAGAGGCTTGCCTTATGGATGGGCAACACCTACTATCTTCCTAAGTTCTTGTTTTCTTCCTGAATACTGGCCACTCTCCAGAATAGCCTCATGGTTTGGTTTCCAAGATATGTACCACCTTCAAGATCTGTTACATGGCCATGTACTGGACAGCTGAAGAGAATAGAAGCATCTCAGAAAACTCACATATCAGTGTGACCATTAAAGTCTCAGTGGAAAAACACTGCATTGGGCCTTTTGCTTACCTATTGTTCTGTTGTCCTGAATGTCAGGAAGATCTTTGCCCCAGGCCACCCCTTTGTGAAGCCAGAAGAAAAGAGTTTTCAAATGGAAATGAATGGGCATCACCTGTGGCTCTTTGCTTAATTGCTTTGGAAAGAGATGTGGCTGAATAAGCCTCTTTGCCCTATGTGAGGCAGTGGCTTAGATTCTCAGCACCTGATGGATCTAAAGAAAGTTTCCCAGTTTGCATGCAAAATGAAAATGGCCAAAAGAGCAGTCATTGTGGACGAAGTCTCTCACCTTCCTCTGTAAGCTTCTTGACCTCCATCAAGTGAGAATAGGGATCCTTTGTGTCAAATCAGTTCTTCAAAGCCCTACAGAGGCTAGCACATAAGGGCTTGGGTTTTCTCATGACACCAATTCACATAAAGAATCTATACCAGACAGTCAGTAGGCCTCAAATTAGAGAAGCAGAGCAGTATTAAGAGCAGGACTATTTGATCACTATTGGTTCACAGGAAGGGAGTCCAGGCCACCCTGACTTTAGGCAAATGAGGGGCAAGGGAGTTTATTTGGAAAACTGTCTTGGGCTGTGCCCCTCATGGAAACCTCCAGTCAGAGGCTATGAAGAGTGTCTATGTGGAAGAAGATGAGGGCCATTTGGGAGTGTTTTGGTTTTAATTGTGGTCATTTCTGTGGTGGTTGGAAGAGATGACTAGGTCCACGTGGCTTGAACTCTGGTGTGATTCCCCTTACAGACTGAGTTCAGGAACTGACCTCAGAGAAGTATTGCCATGAATTGTGTTGGGATTTTAGGAGACCATGCATGAGAGTTGCCTTTGGAAACTGAGATCAATGCCCAGGGTGGCTTTCCGCAGAGCATTGTCAATCTCTGCCAGGGCATCACATTATTTTATTCTGAAAGACTTGGCAGCCATTGTTGACAGTCAAAACACACATGGGCCTCACATTGTAGACCTCAATGGGCCTGGCTTCATGTGTCCTTTTGGTCATTCTTTGGGAAGCCTTGCCTCTGAGAGTTCTCCAGAGTTTCCTTGAAATGTGCTTCCTAAAACATTAATGGTTTCTGAATGAATTGAAACCCACAATTTCTCCAACTTGATCCTTGAAAAATGGCTAGATAAATACAATGAAATTTTTGAAATTTTCATGACCAGGTGGCACTGGAGAACCTTTCAATGTCCTCTTACTGATGAAGTGTGTACCAGACAGTGCCTTGATTGACTGGGTTTCATGAAAATGATGTAGAACAGAGATGCCAGTATGTTGGAGCCTGCTGAGTAGTGGGCCCAGAGCTGTGGTGTGCAGGTGTGTGATAAAACATCTGTTGTCGGGCCATGTGTATCTGACATTGACTTCCAAATGGCTTGTGGCTGACATTGTGCAGCCAGGAATCACTTATATGTCTGATAACTCTCCAAATAAGGCATCTTGTTATATGGAGATGTTTCAGAACAATGTTCAGAATCAGGTGCTATGGTCAAGGGGACAAGCTATGTGGGATAGAAGCCTGGTTGATGCATTCTCCTGCAGACCCTCAACTATTTCATGTGACAGAACTTTCTCCAGCACTGTGTCCCAGCTGAATTCCTTGTATTTTGTGAAGAAAATAACAAACTCCCAGTGCAGCAGCAAGAAACACCATGAAAAGTGGAGGATGACCAAATGGCTTCACAGTCCACACGGGGAGTCACTTAGCCTTCAGTGGGCACAGTTTACCTACAAAGAGTGAATTCAGCACTGCTGCCTCATGTCCTTTGGAAAATAAGAAACCATGTCCTCCACGTCACATAGATGCAGATCCAGATTTGATGGTCTCATTAGAAAGAAAGCTAAAGCTCCTGACAACAACATATATGTCAAGTGCCCATCCTCAGAGGCAGTTTCTAAGGAAGTCTTTAGGCCGGCAGAGCTGCATGTTTGATAGCGTTTACCTATTAGACCAGGATGCAAGAAAAGACCACTGACTCCAATTAAAATCAAGTTAAAGCAAGCTTATAATTTCCACTGCCCAGGTGGCCTCTCCCTCCCAAAACAGTGGGAACAAGACAGCCACCCAAATTTCCTACAGCCCAGGTTTATAACCCAGAATTTTACACTACAGGGGGGTTACAAATATCAGAACTCTGACAAGCATCACACTAATCGTAGTTTATATATATATATATATTTTTTTTTTTTGCTTGTCCCAACATCAGAATTTATGAAAACCATTAGAACCTCAGAGAGGGTCATTGTCTGGCCAGGGAAGGCCAATATTTATGAGGTGTCAATAAAGTTTCATAGAGGGCTGTTCCTGGTCAAAGTGCCAGGCATGGGTGAGTTCAAGGCCACGGGCAGGCATTCCAAGCAGGTTCAGAATTTGGTGTAATTTATAGTTAAGCCAAAATTTTCTTTTCATGGCTTTGTGGCAAGATGGATCCAAATTTTAATAAAAGATCAGGTTGGGTATATCATTCCCCCCTTTTCTAATGTGTCCCTTTCAAATCTTTGATAGGGTAGGGGAAGAGCACTGAGGGAATTTTAATACCTCACGTAACAGTCTCCATATTTTTTGAACTCACACAAAACCAGTCTCCCTGATTTTACCTGACTTAATTAATTACTTAAAATGAAAGTCTATCTATTTTTGGCTCCATTGTTGTAAGAAGAGAGTCGTCACTCATTTTGGCTTCTTCTGAGCTGAGAGAGGGTGACATGAGGGGGCACAGCATGAGGGATATGAGTTGCCTTTTAGAAGTCAATTCGGTTTGAAGTCTGGTTGTGGTAGAACAGTTTGTAAAGTCATCTGGGGATGGGTTCTTCTATGAGAGAAACAAAAACCATGAGTACTGAATAAATGTTGCAGCAGCTGAAACATGTAACTGTATAGATGTCCCCTGATCTGTCTTCAATATCCCCAGTTATCAGGACTTTCAACTTAACTTTTAGTGTCACAGTTGTTTCACCCCATAAGATACAGTTTAATAATTTAATGTCATCTGATCTTGCAAATTCCTTTTACTAGTATGACCTCTGTGTGTAATAGAGAAACCTTTAATTCTGTTATTCAGGGCTGGATAATCGTACTAGCAAACACCAAGCCTACCTGTGTAGGTTAGGAATATCTGTAGGCCTTAAACAAAAAACTTCTGCCTCTGGTACCTCCTCTTGATAGTCTCTTTTTATACTCATCAGGCATTACTGTCTGAGAATCCTTCTTTGTAGCCTCCAGTCTTACTTATTTTGGGAGGCTACCATAAAGTGTATACGTTAAAATATTATTATAACTATTATTTTTTAAAATGCCCAGGAATGGCTGTATTTTGGGTTTATCTGTCATTGCTAAGAGTTTAAGATGAAGCAGTAAAACTGACTTTTGTTTCTATCTATTGTTAACAGTCAGCTGAGATTTTATGGGAGTCATTCCTGGGGAAACTTGAGAGCAGCTTCTCAGTTCTGCTAGTGCCATTTGCGCTAGGTGAGTCCAGGTCTTGCTTGACCATGTGGCTTCTCTCGGAAGCATCAGGAATATCTCCCTTCTCTGATGACTCTCTTCTTCGTAGAAAATGCACTGATTGGCTTTCTGTTCTCCAGTGGTCTCATTAATCTTCCTGATCAGGAGGTTATGTGGCTCAGAGTTGCAAAGTTCTTTAGAGAAGTCTCCTGTTCCCTGGATACAGACTGACTCAGAGGGCAAGAGCCAAATATTTGTTTTATTGTCCCTTTTCATTTAAATTAAATTTTAAATCCTAATCTTAAACATCCAGCAAATAAATTTTAACAGCCTTATATTAAGAGTACTGTGCTTTAATGTCTATAATTTAAAATTATTTATCTTTTTATTATTTGGGATCTGTATTTTTCTGTCTGTCTTGTAGGTGATGACTTATTATCTTAAATTAACCAATGTTGTGTTCTAAAAGCAACTCTTTTGTAAAACACTAACAGGGAATCTTTAGTTAACTTATAAGGAAATTCAAAATAAAATTAACAAGAGTAAAAATACTTAGTTCGTGTAATAGCTACCCTGAATTTTAGGCTGAGTTACACATTATATCCCCATTTTGAGATCCTAGAAATCTTGACAGAAAAACATAACTTTAAATTAAATAACATCTGACCTACTGCTTTCGTAGTTATTCTCACATGTTGTAAGATGAGACACAGAGCCTTATCTCAGGTAAGGCAGGGCTCTATATAAATCTTAAGTGTTTTAGTTCTAAAGCTGATCTTTGTTTTTTAAATATCATTTTACACAGTTTACATAAATTGTTTGAGGTCACATGAATATTAGCTAACACCATAGGATATCACATTTAAAACATGAATTAAAGAAAGGCTGAAAGTTTTTAACCTTTACATAGATTAGGCGCTCATTAACTTAAAAATATATTTAAATTTTTTCCCAATGTAAAAAGTAACATAAAACTTTATATATCTTATTGATAACAAGTAAATAAATCCCCAATATATATATATATTTTTACCATACAACTTCAGAACACCAGCTTGATGAAATGCTCTTTTAAAGTTTCTACCTTACAGAATTGTATACCTGGAAGATATGAGCACATTAATAGCATCACAATGACATTGATGTTTTTACATTAACCAAGTTTAGCTTTTAAAGAAATGGCAGTAGAGTGCTCTAAAATAACAGTTCTTATTTAATCAGTTGTTTAATTTTTATGGTTGCTTGTTCTAGAAAAATAAAACTTTATAAACACAATGTTATGGGTAAACTTTTGTTTTAAGAAATTTGTGTCGCTTTATCACATGACTGATTTTTACAATCTTATACAGACTTTAGAACAAACTTATACAGACCTTACTAAATCAATCAGATATCTAACAAAAGTACTCATGAATGAGTAATCCCATATCAAATTTACTTCACTTATTTATCAAAATATTAGAGAAATGTATTGAACAGTGTAAACCATTTCTTTGTTAAAGGAAAAGTCCTAGAACCAAGGCATATTAGACATTTTATAGACATTAATATTTTATTAGATTTTTGAGCAGCTAGAAAAACTTGTAAGCTTAAATTTAAAGACATTTATTGTTATTTGCTTATCCAAATTTAAAGTGAATCATTTAAATCACTTGAATTAAAGATCTTTGAATCCACTTTTTAAAATTTTTTTTATGAGTGCTTTTTTTTAATGATCGCTCCTTATATATGTTAATTTGTATATCACATATATGATATACGAACATATGGATATATAGACATACAACACATAACAAAAGTGTGCACAAATAATAATAGTAAGGCCTTGTAGCTTTTCGCAGGTGAAATCTCCATTGCAATGTTTCAAAACTCCACTGTTGGTCAAATATAGAACTGATCAGAAAAATATTAACCTAGTTCTGTAGGATCAAAATAATGAGCTCAAAAAAAAATACAGAATCTAAGGAAAAAAATGAGAGTCCTAGAAAAAATGACTGGCCAGTAATTAGTAAATACCATACGATATACCTTTTTTTTCCCACTTAGACATCAGATCAGTCTCCTACTGAGTTTGCAGGCTTCTTTACTTTACATTTCAACATAAGTCCTGGCTGAGTTCTGGAAGGAGCTGGACAAAACTGCTATTCTAAGCAGACACCTCAGGCCTAAGGCACTTTAACCATAATTTTCAGGTGAGGATGTTGAAAATTATGAAACAATTTTAAGATACAATTCACAAAATTTTATACCTTAACATCTTTTTTTTGTCAACAGATACCATACTATGATTTTCTATCCTTGTCCAAATTAATGCACTGATACACACTGTGACATTTTCCCAGGCTACCCAATTAAAAATTGGTTAAAAAAAAGACTGAATGATTGGGAAGTTACTTGCCAACTTGGAAGTAGAATTCTTTAGTTTTCCATTTTACGTATTTAAGTTCTCTGGCATGAATTATCTGAAATCATAAACTAAAAAATTACCTAAACCCGACTTTTAACTTCAAGATTGTGCAATGCTTCAAAAACCCATTCAGATACCATATTGTTACAATATAACATCATCCTTTAGACACACATTCAGCTAAGATCATTCTCAAGAAACAATTTATAATATCAACACATTATTGCACATGTCTTAAATGGCCAGAAACAAAGACAAAAGACAGACAGAAAGGAGCTCCAGACTATGGCTGACAGGACAGAAGCCTTTAAAACAGCAGAAAAGAGAAAAATCTCCTACACCAGTGGCACGATATATGTCCCCACAAGGGCATCAGATGTTTTCACAGAGGGGGAACCTGAAATGCAATATCAAAGGTCTCCATGGTGACTTTACTGCATTTAGTGTCTCCTTTTTCTTTTTCTCTTTTTTAAGAAGACAGAGGTGGCATAATACTTACAGTGCAGGGAAGGAAGGAGGGAATTCACTGAAGCAACATTACTTCGGCAGCTGCTGGAAGTCCCTCAGTCCCGTCTTTTACTTACAGGATTAGCTCCTCTGGTTCGGTTCCACCCCAAGCACGCTGAATCTCCTAACATTTCAGTAGTCAGCTCTCAAAAATTCCAGGGTCAGGGGCGGTATCAAAATTTGTAACTTAAATTTCGGTTCCGGACCTTGAAGCCAATTAATACCAATTTAATATAAGGACAGGGTTTGAGAAAAAGTAAAAGGGAGGTTTACTGCTTTGCTAACAAAGGAGAAAAACAGGGGACTTTGTCCAAAGTTGTGACTCTCTTGATCTGGAGGGACAAGGGGTTTTAAAGGAGTTTCACTTGTTAACCTGGGAGATACTCAGTTATTAGGTCCCCAGCAGGCATTGCCCTCTGCCGTGGGTGTGCTCCAGACAGCCAGCTAGGGGCTTCTCTCATCCTGCTTAACAAAGGCGGGTATAGTGCATCACATTTCTTTAAAACACAGTCCAAAGGGGTGTCAGGCTTACATGATTTATTACCCATTTTCAAGTCCAATATCCTTAAGTTTTTACCACAGAAATCACACAACAAAACGCACAAAAACAAACAAATAAAAAACATTTAGAACACAGAACAAAACACACACACAAAAAAAAACAGAAACTCGGCAAATAAACAGAAAACCAGAGGAGCAATGCAGCGTCTTGCTAAAGCTCCGGGGTAGGAGCTCCTGCATGCCAGTCGGCACCTCTCTACACTTTCAGAGGTATTCCCTACAGAACAGAACAGAGGAAAGAAGGATTCCTATTACTGTCCCAGACAGGAGTATATGTGAGCCTTCCCAGGCCACCTCTCTGTCATCAGAAGAGTACTCCCTTAACCGGATATCAGATGTTATAAAGGCGCCTCTTACCTATGAAGGCCTCCTCCACCAGGTGCTTGATAATAGTTTTAGTGCGATGGTTTACTGCAGTGATCCACGGACTGAACGCTCATTCCAAGGTTTTGGAACTTGGCTCTCCAGCCCGGAGTCCTGGAGGATAGGCCAGCTTCAGAATTTCCAGCAGTCTGGCTTTGTGATCTGGTCGGGTCATGTTGCTGGGGAACTCCAAAATGTTAGTCCAGGACACAAGAAAAGACCACTGACTCCAATTAAAATCAAATTAAGGCAAGCTTAATATTTCAAGCAGCCGGGCTGCCTCTCCCTCTCAAACTGGCGGGAACAAGACAGCAACCCCACCTTTCCTACAGCCCAGCTTTATAGCCCAGAAAGTTACACAAAAGGAGGGTTACAGAAAACAGAACTTTGACAAGCATCACACTAATTGTAGTTTACATTTTTTTTTTTCTGGCCCCAGCATCAGAAATTATGAGGACCATTAGAGCCTCTGAGAGGGTCGTTGTCTGGCCAGGGAAGGCGAATATTTATGAGGTGTCATTAAAGTTTCAGAATGGGCTGTTATCTCGTCAGAGAGCCAGGCATGGGTGAGTTCAAAACATGGTCAGGCATTCTAAGCAGGTTCAGAATTTGCAGTAATTTATACTAAAGCAAAAATTATCTTTTCATGGCTTTGTGGCAAGATGGCTCACAATTTTAATGAAAGATCATGTTGGGTGATCAACCCTTTCCCTTACTTTTGGAAAATCCTCTACCACCTCCAAGGTTGTGAACTCCTGAGCATTTTTCATTCCAGATATGTATTCACAGAATTTCTAACTCTTCTTCTCTAATTGTGTCTTACTTGGGGCGAAGGTAATGACAAGCCATTGTTCTGGATGAGAGTGGGAAGAATATTGTGCAGCACATAATTGCATACACATTGGATTCACTTTCCAATTTTCCAATTGAAATACTGAATTCCTGACAATAACCCATACCCTTCTAGACGCTAACTACAAATACTAATATGATGGAGAAAAATAACCCAAACGGAATTGAAATATAAGCAGTTCAGAGGAGACATGGTGTATATTGGACTTGCCTTTTGCAAGATAAATGGTAGGTGTTATAAATCTAGTCATTTTTTAATTGAAATTGTTTTACATGTGTATTAAAGTTAACAAATATGTGAATTCCTATCTCCCTTTCGCTGTAACCTATTCAGCACATTAATTTTTGTATGCACATATAGAATCCTACCTGATATCACATGTACATTTTTGTGAGGTGCCTGACATTGCAGATACAAATTGTGAGAAGAGATCACTCCACCTAAACGCTGTTGGAACTGAAAATTCAAGCTAATGGTGAGCTTCCTAGTTTAATAATATTATACATAAATCCATGTTCAGTAAAATGAATATTTTTGGATCTGTGGATGATATATATTTCATGGTGAAATTCGATTGGCATATATAATTCTACTTTTGAATGTCTTTGTGTGTGTTTGTGTGTGTGTGTGTATATATATATACACACACACACACAAACACACAATATATAAATCTCTAGATTTTTCAAAATATGAAATATAAGTGTCTTATATACACTCGCTAAATTCATTCATGTTCATGTATGTGGATTAATATTCAACTTTTCACAAGATTATTCTCAGAAATATTCATCCACCTGAAATACATATTTGTTTTCTAGTACTGAAAACTAACTTCAGTGAAAGGTGCAAACAAATCCTAGTATTTCTACATTAACTGACCTAGTTTAACATCAATGCAAGTAGATTCCTATGGGACATGATGTGTATTTTGACATTAATTATTATTCAACACTGGTACATTACTATTTCTTCAGTTTATACACATCATAGGATATATATTTCATCCACTACTTAGCAAATTTATAGGCATTTGTTTCACTTTCAATCACTTCTTGCTCCAGAACACATGTATTTCCCTATGTTTCTTGACTGGTCTTTTCATGAGACTTTTTTTCAAATATATTATTTTCGATTTCCATGATCAATTTTTAAGCAAAACTCACACACCCTTCATGATAAAACATAACCCTAAGATGACCATTAGATATATAACTGGTTGGAATGATTGATTGTGTATCATTATAACATTTCTTATATATTTTCAGATATCCATTCAATCCATTATTTAAAGTGGATCCAGTTATATTATTTATTCCCAGTATGGTCTATTCATGCGTTATTGCTATATTCATAGACAGAGGGTATACCTATTTGTACCCCAATACAAATTTATATGTTCTCAAAATATTGCTCCTGGAAATGGTGGAAGAAATACTCATGTCACGTGATATACACATACATTTTATCACAGAAATATTCTGGACACAAAAAGCAAAGGTCACACTTTCAATTGTACCAAAGCCTAAATGGAAAGTGAGCATGGATTACTAAAAACATACATGTCCAGGTTGCCTAATGCTCTCAAATGTCAATCCTATTGGTGACTACATATTTGTTTCTTCCTAAGATTATATGTTCAACCTCAAGCCTGTTGAAAATGTCTAATCCTATCACTCACTTTGTACTTTGCATGATTTCCTAATGTCGTTATTGATATCTGCTTTCCCTCATATTTTTCCCAGTTCATCATTATGACTGACTCTTCACATGTGCTGACATTTACACTCACTCTCTAACCGAAACCCTATTGCTAAAAAACGTTTTGTCCAAATCCTATACTCACTCTTCATTCTAAACCTAACGAGTACCTTCCTCATCGTACTGAATATCGCTTTTTGACTGGATGTTCTCTTCAACATTCAATCATCCAAGGTACAAGGTCCTATGCCATTGTATATTGATTTATCTGAGACAACTGTGCAGCACATAACTCAAAGCTAAGAATACCACTTAAGGGTCCAATTCCCTTCTGGGCTTCAAATCTTTCCTAATTTTCTGCTTTCATACTTATATTTCACCTATATACTCTTGTAAATATCGAAGGTTGCCAATACCATTATTCATCTCGCAAAATGATTCGTAACCCAAATCAAACATGTTATTAACCCTAAACATACACTGTTCCCTCAATATAACTTACAGAAAAGCAGGGCAGAGTTGGTCTTTCAATATAGGAATGTAGGTGATCTTCCACCTTCTGAGAACCTCAAAGATCCATGGAGAAATGATCCTTGGAGAATATTTATGCAGCTATGTAGGACCTGAGAGAGCAATAGAAATCTTCCATGGCAAACAACCTGGTCAGGATGAATTGATGGGTCTAAATCAGCCTCTCTCTTCTTATTGTAGAGAAGTTGGAAGAAACCAGGCCTGTGTGGAGAGCTGTTCCCAGGTGCCTAAGGTTGATATTCCATTCTAACTTCTGAATGTGTCACAGGATGTTGGGACAGCCTTCATCTCATGGGAACCTTGGTAGCAACTGTTAGGACAAAGTGGTTTTCAAGGCAGTGACCTCATTCAGTTCCTGAAGGAAGTGACCTCTTCTCACTTCCTTGGTGATGGAATTCTCTGAACTTGGGATCCAGGAAGCCAGGCACCCAGAGCCAGACCCAGTCCTAGTCCCATTGGGCTAACTTGTTTGCTTTTCCCAAGAACAGAGTCAGTCTTTATTGGTACCTACTGATGTGAGGATGGCCAAATGCTAGCAGATCTCTGAAGAGGTACCTTCCCTGAGAAAGCAGGTAGTGGCTCACCGCTGTCTCCTGACAACTTCACAGAGTTGGCCAAGGAGACCAGATCTGAGACAGGACAGGCCATTTCGTGGGAACATAATATGGCCCACCAGTCAGAAGACACTCTGGATAGTCACAGACCTACTTGGGGGAAGGAGGTGGCTTTGCCGTTGTGGGTGTGAGTTTGTGGTTTTTTTCTCATGTTCTGAGAATAGGTAGGAAAGGCGTTTTTTTTTTTTTTTTTTTTGGTGTGGAGTGGACTGTTTCTAGTAAGTCCTTTGACATTGTGAGGGTTTCTATGTCTGTGTATCCCACTGTATCTGTGGTTGTAGACATTAGAAAAGAGAATGCATCAATGGACTTGTTTTCTCTAGTAGAAAGCTTCCCCACATTAATACTGCCCAATTGATTAATGGACTTCACTTTGCCTTATGGATGGGCAACACCTACTGTCTTCTTAAGTTACTCTTTTCTTCGTGAATTCTGGCCACTCTACAGAATATGCTCATGGTTTTGTGTCCCAGATATGTAACACCACAAGGCTCTGTGACATGGCCATGTACTGGATAGCTGAAGAGAATGAGAGCATCTCAGAAAACTCAGATATCAGTGTGACCAGTAAAGTCTCAGTGAAGAAACACTTCTTGGGCCATTTGCTTACTTCTGATTCAATTACCCTGAATGTCAGGAAGGTCTTTGCCTCATGCCAACCCTTTGTGAAGCCTGAAGAAAACTGTTTTCATATGGAAATGAATGGGCTTCACCTGTGGCTCTTTGCTTAATTGCTTTGGAATGGGATGTGTCTGAATCAGTCTCTGGTCCTTGTGTGAGGCTGTGACTTAGATTCTCAGCACCCAATGGATCTGAATAAAAATCCCATGTGCTTCCCAAACCGAAATGGCCAAAAGAGAAGTCATTGTGGATGAATTTTTTTGCCTTCTTGTTTTAGGTTCCTGACCTCCATTAAGTGAGAATAGGGATTCTTTGGATTAAATGAGTTCTTCAAATCCCTGCAGAGGCTTGCCCATATGTGCTTGGGTTTTCTCATGACTCCAAATCACATAAAGAATCTATACCTCACAGCCAGTAGGCCTCAAATTGGAGAAGTGGAACACTTTAACAGCAGGAATATTTGATCACTCCAGGTTCACAGGGGGAGTGTCCAGGCCACCATGATTTTAGGCAAATGAGGGGCAAGTGAGCTTATTTTGGACACTTTCTTAGGCTGTGCCCCTCATAGAAATCTCCAGCCAGAGGTTATGATGAGTGTCTATATGGAAGAAGATGAGGGCCCTGTGGGAGTGTTTTGATTTTAATTGTGGTCATTTTTGTGGTGGTTGGAAGGAATGACTGGTTCCACCTGGGCTTGAACTCTGGCGTGATTCCCCTTAGAGACTGAGTTCTGGAACTGAACTCAGAGAAGTATTGCCATGAATTGTGTTGGGATTTTAGAAGGCCATGCAGGAGACTCACCCATGAAAACTGAGATCTAGGCCCAGGGTGTCTTTCCACAAAACAATGGGAATCTCAGGCAGGATATCACATGACTTTATTCTGAAAGATTGGCAAGTATAGTTGAGAGTCAAAACACACATGGACCTCACATTGTAGACCTCAATTTGCCTGGCTTCATGTGACCTTTTGGCAACTCTTTGAGAAGCCTTGCCTGTGAGTGTTCTCCAAAGCTTTCATTGAAATGAGCTTTCTCAACACTTAATGGTTCCTGAATGATTTGAAACCCACAGTGCCTCCAACTTAATCTTTGAAAAATGGCTAGATAAATACCATGAAATTTTTGAAATTCCCATGACCAGGTGGCACTGGAGAAACTTTGGAAGTCCTGTGGTTGATCATGTGTATACCAGAGAATGCCTTGTTTTACTGGGTTTTATGTAAATGGTGTAGAACAGAGATGCCAGTAATTAGTATCCTGCTGAGTAGTGGGCCTAGAGTAGTGGTGGGCAGGTGTGTGATAAGACACCATGGTGGGGCCATGTGGATCGGCCATTGGCTTCCAAATGGATTATGACTGACATAGTGCAGAAATCAGACACTTATATGTAAAGGCATTTTTTATATGGAGAGGTTTCAGGGCAATGTGCAGAATCAGTTAACTATGGTTATTGGGGCAAGCTATGTTGGATAGAAGCATGGTTGGTGCATTCTCCTGCAGACCCTGACCCACCACACGTGACAGAACTCCCTCCAGCACTGTATTCTAGTAGAACTCCTTGTATTTGGTGAAGCAAATACCAAATTCCCAGTGCAGCAGCAAGAAACACCACGAAAAGTGGAGGATGACCAAATGTCTTCAGAGTCCACACGAGGAGACACTTAGCCTCCAGTGGCCACAGTTTACCTACAAAGAGAGAATTCAGCACTGCTGCCTCATGGTCGTTGGAATATAAGAAACCATGTCTTCCAGGTCACATAGATGCAGACCCATCTTTGATGGTCTCACTACAAAGGAAGTTAAAGCTCATGAAAACAACATATATTTCAAGTGCCCAACCTCAGAGGCAGTTTCCCAAGAAGTCTTAGGCCAGCAGAGCTCCATGTTTGTGGAGTGTTTACCCTGTTCTTTACTTTTGGAAACTCCTCTACCACCTCCAAGATATGTATTCACAGATTTTCACACTTTTCTACTCTAATTGTGTCTTACTTGGGGCCAAGCTAATATCAAGGCATTGTTCTGAATGTGAGTGGAAAGATTTTTGTGTAACACATATTTACATACACATTCGATTCATTTTTCAATTTTCTATTTGAAATACTGAAGCCCTGAAACTAACACATACCCTACTATACTCTGAATTATAATTCTAATATGATGGTGAAAAATAACCCAAACAGAATAGAAATACAAGCAGTTCCGAGGAGGCATGGTGTATTGTTACAATTGGTTTTTGCATTATATAGTGTAGGAGTTATAAATCTAGTCAATTTTTTTTTGTTGAAATAGTTCTACATGTGTTTTTAAAATTAAAAAATATGTGAATTCCTGTCTCCCTTTCTCTGTAGCCTATTCAGCACATGTATTTTTATATGCACATATAGAATTCTACCTGGTACCACACGTACATACTTGTGAGGTAACTGAATTGGCAGATGCAAATTGTGCTAAAGGATCACTCCTCCTAAATGCTGTTGGAACTGAAAATTCAACCTATGGGTGAGCTTCCTAGTTGAATATCATTATACATTAATCCATGTTCAGTAAAATGAATATTTTTCGATCTGTGGATTATATATATTTCATGATGAATTTTGATTGGCATATATATTGCTACTTTTTTTTCTTTTATTGGTTGCTCAAAACATTACAAATCTCTTGACATATAATATTTCTTACATTAGATTCAAGTGGCTTATGAACTCCCATTTTTAGCCCAAATAGAGATTACAGAATCACATCGGTTACACATCCACATTTTTACATAATGCCCTAGTAGTTACTGTTGTATTCTGCTACCTTTCCTATACTCTACTATCTCCCCTCCCCTCCCTTCCTATCTTCTCTTTTTCCCCCATCTACTGTAATTCATTTCACTCCATGTTTATTTTCCCATTCCACTCACAACAATATGTAATTTTGTGTAACAATGAGGGTCTCCCTCCATTACCATGCAATTTCCCTTTTCTCTTACTTACCCTCCCACCTCATGTCTCTGTTTAAAGTTAATCTTTTCTTCCTGCTATTGCTCCCTGCTCTGTTCTTAGTTGCTCTCATTATATCAAAGAAGACATTTGGTATTTATTTTTTAGGGATTGGCTATTTTCACTAAGCATAATCATCTCCAGTGCATTCCATTTTTCTGCAAATTTTATGATTTTGTCATTTGTTAGTGCTGCGTAATACTTCATAGTGTATAAATGCCACATGTTTTTTATCCATTCATCTATTGAAGGGCATCTGGGTTGGATCCACAGTGTTTCAGTTGTGAATTGTACTGCTATGAAAATCGATGTAGTAGTATCCCTGTATTACTCTCTTTTAAGGTCTTCAGGGAATAGTTCGAGAAGGGCAATAGCTGAGTCAAATTGTGGTTCCATTCACAGCTTTCCCAGGAATCTCCATACTGCTTTCCAAATTGGCCACACCAGTTTACAGTCCCACCAGCAATGTACAAGAGTATCTTTTACCCCACATCCTTGCCAGCACTTGTTGTTTGACTTCATAATGGCTGCCAATTTACTGGAGTGAGATGGTATCTTAGGGTGATTTCGATTTGAATTTCTCTGACTGCTAGAAATGGTGAGCATTTTTTATGTACTTGTTGATTGATTGTATGTCCTCCTCTGAGAAGTGTCTGTTCAAGTCCTTGACCCATTTTTTTAATTGGGTTATTTGTTATCTTATTGTCCATTTTTTTGAGTTCTTTGTATATTCTGGATATTAGGGCTCTATCTGAAGTGTGAGGAGTAAAAATTTGTTCCCATAATGTATGCTCCTTATTTACCTCTCTTATTCTTTCTCTTGCTGAGAAAAAATTTTTCAGTTTAAGTAGTCCCATTTGTTGATTCTTGTTATTAACTCTTGTGCTATGGGTGTCCTATAAAGGAATTTGGAGCCCAACCCCATAATATGTAGATCAGAGCCAACTATTTCTTCTATCAGACACAGAGTCTCTGATTTGATATCTAGCACCTTGATCCACTATGAGTTAACTTTTGTGCATGGCGACAGAAAGGAATTCAGTATCATTTTGTTGCATATGGATTTCCATTTTTTACAACACCATTTGTTGAAGATACTATATTTCCTCCATTGCATGCTTTTAGCTCCTTTTTCAAATATAGGATAGTTGTAGCTTTTTGGATTAGTCTCTGTGTCCTCCATTCTGTACCATTGGTCCACCCGCCTGTTTTGGTACCTGTACCATGCTGTTTTTTTTTGTTGTTGTTGTTTTATTTTGTTTTTTTTTTAATTAATTTTATTGTAGGTTGTTCAAAACATTACATAGTTCTTGATATATCATATTTCACACTTTGATTCAAATGGGATATGAGCTCCCATTTTTACCCCATATACAGATTGCAGAATCACATCAATTGCACAACCATTGATTTACATATTGCCATTCTGGTGACTGTTGTATTCTTCTGCCTTTCCTATCCTCTACTATCCCCCCTCCCCCTCCCCTCCCCTCTTCTCTCTCTACCCCCTCTACTGTAATTCATTTCTCCCCCTTATATTTTTCCTCCTTTCCCCTCACTTCCTCTAGTATGTAATTTTCTATACCCCTGAGGGTCTCCTTCCATTTACATGCAATTTCCCTTCTCTCTCCCTTTCCCTCCCACCTCTCATCCCTGTTTAATGTTAATCTTCTTCTCATGCTCTTCGTCCCTACTCTGTTCTTAGTTACTCTCCTTATATCAAAGAAGACATTTGGCATTTGTTTTTAAGGGATTGGCTAGCTTCACTTAGCATAACCTGCTCTTATGCCATCCATTTCCCTCCAAATTCTATGATTTTGTCATTTCTTAATGCAGAGTAATACTCCATTGTGTATAAATGCCACATTTTTTTTATCCATTCTTCTATTGAAGGGCATCTAGGTTGGTTCCACAGTCTTGCTATTGTGAATTGTGCTGCTATGAACATGGATGTAGCAGTGTCACTATAGTGTGCTCTTTTTAGGTCTTTAGGGAATAGACCGAGTAGGGGAATAGCTGGATCAAATGGTGGTTCCATTCCAAGCTTTCCAAGAAATCTCCATACTGCTTTCCAAATTGGGCGCACCAATTTGCAGTCCCACCAGTAATGTACAAGAGTACCCTTTTCCCGACATCCTCGCCAGCACTTGTTGTTGTTTGACTTCCTAATGGCTTCCAATCTTACTGGAGTGAGATGGTATCTTAGGGTGGTTTTGAATTGCATTTCTCTGACTGCTAGAGATGGTGAGCATTTTTTCATATACTTGTTGATTGATTGTATGTCCTCCTCTGAGAAATTTCTGTTCAGGTCCTTGGCCCATTTGTTGATTGGGTTATTTGTTATCTCATTGTCTAATTTTTTTAGTTCTTTGTATATTCTGAATATTAGGGCTATGTCTGAAGTGTGAGGAGTAAAGATTTGTTCCCAGGACGTAGGCTCAATATTTACCTCTCTTATTGTTTCTTTTGCAGAGAAAATCTTTTTAGTTTGAGTAAGTCCCATTTGTTGATTCTAGTTATAAACTCTTGTGCTATGAGTGTCCTATTGAGGAATTTGGACCCCGACCCCACAGTATGTAGATCATAGCCAACTTTTTCTTCTATCAGACGCCATGTCTCTGATTTGATATCAAGTTTCTTGATCCACTTTGAGTTAACTTTTGTGCATGGCGAGAGAAAGGGATTCAGTTTCAATTTGTTGCATATGGATTTCCAGTTTTCGCAACACCATTTGTTGAAGATGCTAGCCTTCTTCCATTGCATGCTTTTAGCCCCTTTATCGAATATAAGATAGTTGTAGTTTTGTGGATTGGTTTCTGTGTCCTCTATTCTGTACCATTGGTCCACCCGCCTGTTTTGGTACCAGTACCATGCTGTTTTTGTTACTATTACTCTGTAGTATAGTTTGAAGTCTGGTATAGCTATACCGCCTGATTCACACTTCCTGCTTAGTAATGTTTTTGCTATTCTGGGCCTTTTATTTTTCCATATGAATTTCATGATTGATTTCTCTATTTCTACAAGAAATGCCATTGGGATTTTGATTGGCATTGCATTAAACCTATTGAGAACTTTTGGTAATATGGCCATTTTGATGATGTTAGTTCTACCTATCCATGAACAGGGTATATTTTTCCATCTTCTAAGATCTTCAATTCTCTGTTTATGGTTCTGTAGTTCTGAATGTAAATGTCTTACACCTCTTTTGTTAGGTTGATTCCCATGTATTTTATTTTTTCTGAGGATATTGTGAATGGGGTGCTTGTCCTCATTTCCATTTCAGAGGATTTGTCGCTGATATACAGGAATGCCTTTGATTTATGCGTGTTGATTTTATATCCGGCCACTTTGCTGAATTCATTTATTAGCTCTAATAGTTTCTTTGTAGACCCTTTTGGCTCTGCTAGGTATAGAATCATGTCATCTGCAAATAGTGATAATTTGAGTTCTTCTTTTCCTATTCTTATGACTTTAATTTCTTTCGTCTAATTGCTCTGGCCAGTGATTCGAGAACTATGTTGAACAGAAGTGGTGAGAGAGGGCATCCCTGTCTTGTTACAGATTTTAGAGGGAATGCCTTCAGTTTTTCTCCATTCAGAATGATGCTAGCCTGAGGCTTAGCATAGATTGCTTTTACAATATTGAGGTATGTTCCTGTTATCCCTAGTTTTTCTAGAGTTTTGAACATAAAGGGATGCTGTACTTTGTCGAATGCTTTTTCCGCATCTATCGAGATGATCATATGGTTCTTATTTTTAAGTCTATTGATGTGGTGAATAACATTAATTGATTTCCGTATATTGAACCATTGATGTGGTGAATAACATTAATTGATTTCCGTATATTGAACCAACCTTGCATCCCATGGATAAATCCTACCTGATGATGGTGCACAATTTTTTTGATATGTTTTTGTATCCGGTTCGCCAGAAGTTTATTGAGGATTTTTGCATCTAGGTTCATTAGAGATATTGGTCTGTAGTTTTCTTTCTTTGGAGTGTCTTTGTCTGGTTTAGGAATCAGGGCGATGTTGGCCTCTTAGAATGAATTTGGAAGTTCTCCCTCTTTTTCATTTTCCTGAAATAGCTTGAAAAGTATTGGTATTAGTTCCTCTTTAAAGGTTTTGTAAAACTCTGCTGTATACCCATCCGGTCCTGGGCTTTTCTTAGTTGGTAGTCTTTTGATGGTTTCTTCTATTTCCTCAATTGATATTGGTCTGTTTAGGTTGTCAATATCCTCCTGACTCAATCTGGGCAAATCATATGACTTAAGAAATTTATCGATGCCTTCACTATCTTCTATTTTATTGGAGTATAAGGATTCAAAATAATTTCTGATAATCTTCTGTATTTCTGAAGTGTCTGTTGTGATATTGCCTTTTTCATCCCGTATGCTAGTAATTTGAGTTCTCTCTCTTCTTCTCCTCGTTAGCATGGCTGAGGGTCTGTCAATTTTATTTATTTTTTCAAACAACCAACTTTTAGTTTTGTCAATTTTTTCAATTGTTTCTTTTGTTTCGATTTCATTAATTTCAGCTCTGATTTTAATTATTTCTTGTCTTCTACTTTTTTGCCATTGTTTTGCTCTTCTTTTTCTAGGACTTTGAGTTGAAGTATTAGATCATTTATTCGTTGTTTTTTTCTTCTTTTTTTAAGGATTGAACTCCAAGCAATAAATTTTCCTTTTAGAACTGCTTTCAATGTGTCCCATAGATTCCGACATGTTGTGTCTGTGTTTTCATTTATCTCTAAGAATTTTTCAATTTCCTCCTTGATGTCTTCTATAACCCATTGATCATTCAGTAACCTATTTTTCATTCTCCAAGTGATGCATGATTTTTCCTTACTTCTTTTATCGTTGATTTTCAATTTCATTCCATTATGTTCAGATAAGATGCATGGTATTATCTCTACTCCTTTATATTGTCTAAGAGTTGCCCTGTGACATAATATAAAATCTATTTTTGAGAAGGATCCATGTGCTGCTGAGAAAAAAGTGTAACTGCTTGATCTTGGGTGGTATATTCTATATATGTCAATTAAGTCCAGGTTATTAATTATGTTATTGAGTTCTATAGTTTCCTTATTCAACTTTTCTTTGGAAGATCTATCCAGTGGTGAGAGAGGTGTGTTGAAGTCTCCCATAATTATTGTATGGTGGTCTATTAGACTCTTGAACTTCAGTCTATGTATGTCTATGTATGTCTTTTCCAATCAAATGCGTCTCCGGAAGGCAGCATATTGTTGGGTCTTGTTTTGTGATCCATTCTACTAGCCTGTGTCTCTTAATTGGTGAGTTTAAGCCATTAACATTTAGGGTTATTATTGAGATATGGGTTGTTCTTCCAGCGATATTTGTTTATTTATGTTCCTAAACATGGTTTGTTTTCCTCTTTGATTATCCCCAGCCTTTACTGTACTCCCTCCCGCTGTTGGTTTTCATTGATATTTTCCATTTCCTCTTCCTGTAATATTTTGCCGAGGATGTGTTGAAGAGATGGTTTTCTAGCTGCAAATTCTTTTCACTTTTGTTTATCGTGGAAGGTTTTAATTTCATCTTTCATCCTGAAGCTTACTTTCGCTGGATACACAATTCTTGGTTGGAACCCATTTTCTTTCAGTGTTTGAAATATGTTATTCCAGGATCTTCTAGGTTTCAGAGTCTGTGTTGAAAGATCAGCTGTTATCCTGATTGGTTTAACCCTAAATGTAATCTGCTTCCTTTCTCTTGTAGCTTTTAAAATTCTCTCCTTATTCTGTATGTGGGGCATCTTCATTATAATGTGTCTAGTTGTGGATCTCTTATGATTTTGCACATTCGGCATCCTGTAGGCTTCTAGGATTTGGGATTCTGTCTCATTCTTCAAGTCTGGGAAGTTTTCTCGTATTATTTCATTGAATAGATTGCTCATTAATTTTGTTTGGACCTCTATACCTTCCTGTATCCCAATGTCTCTTAAGTTTGGCCTCTTTATGTTATCCCATATTTCTTGGATGTTCTGCTCGTGGTTTCTTAACAGTCTTGCTGAGCTGTCTATGTTCTTTTCAAGTTGAAATTCTTTGTCTTCATTGCCCTGAAACCTCTCCAAATAAAAATACGCCTTTACATATAAGGGTCTGCTTGCTGCACCATGTCAGTCACAAGCAATTTGGAAGCCAAAGGAAGATCCACATGGCCCCACCACAGATGATTTATCACACACCTGCCGACTGCAGCTCTATGCCCACTACTCAGCAGGCTCCAAATTACTGGCATCTCTGCTCTACACCATTTTCTTGAAACCCAGTCCATCAGGCACTGTCTAGTATACTCATAGTCAGCAACAGGATATCCAAAGTTTCTCCAGTTCCACCTGGTCATGGAAATTTAAAAAAATTTCACCGTATTTATCTAGCCATTTTTCAAGGATGAAGTTGAAGGCACTGTGGGTTTCACTTCATTCAGGAACCATTAAATGGTGAGGATGTTCATTTCAATGAAAGCTCTGGAGAACTCTCATAAGCAAGGCTTCCCAAAGAGTGGCCAATGATCACATGAAGCTAGGCGCATTGAGGTCTACAATGTGAGGTCCATGTGTGTTTTGACTCTCAACTATGGCTGCAAGCCTTTCAGAATAAAATTATTTGATACCCTGGCTGAGATTCCCAGTGCTCTGTGCAAAGCCAACCTGGGCCTAGATCTCAGTTTCCAAGGGCAAATCTCATGCGTGGCCTCCTAAAATCCCAACACAATTCATGGCAATACTTCTCTGAGGTCAGTACCACAACTCAGTATCTAAGGGGAATCACACCAGAGTTCCAGCCCAGGTGGACCCAGTCGTCACTTCCAACCGCCACCCAAATGACCACAATTAAAACCAAAACACTCCCACATGACCCACATCTTCTTCCATATAGACACTCATCATAACTTCTGGCTGGAGGTTTCCATAAGGGGCTCCGCCCAAGCCAGTGTCAAAAATAAGCTCCCTTGCCCCTTAATTTGACTAAACTCTGGGTGGCCTGTACATCCTTCCTGTGAACCAGATGTGATCAAATAGGCCTGCCATTAATACTGCTCCGCTTCTCCAATTTGAGGACTACTGACTGTGGGTTTTAGATTCTTTATGTGAACTGGAGTCATGATAAAACCCAAGCACCTATGGGATAGAATCTGCAGGGCGTTGAGGAACTCATTTGACACAAAGGATCCCTATTCTCACTTGATGGAGGTCACAAACCTTACAGAGGAAGACGAGAGACTTCATCCACAATGACTGCTCTTTTTGCCACTTTGGTTTTGGATGTACACATGGAATCTTTCTTTAGATCCATCAGGTGATGAGAAACTAAGCAACAGCCTCACACAGGGCCAATGGTCTGAATGAGACACATCTTTTTCAAAGCAATTAAGCAAAGAGCCACAGGTGATCCATTCATTTCCATTTGAAAACTGTTTTCTTCAGGCTTCACAAAGGGGTGGCCAAAGGCAAAGACCTTCCTGACATTCAGAGCAACAGAACAATAGGTAACCAAAAGGCCCAAAGCAGGGTTTCTCCACTGAGACTTTAATGGTCACAGTGATTTCTGAGTTTTCTGTGATTCTCGCCATTCCCTTCAGCTATCCAGTACATGGCCATGTCACAGAGCTTGGAGGTGGTATATATCTTGCACAAAAACCATGAGCCTATTCTGGAGAGTGGCCAGAATTCAGGAAGAAAAGTGGAACTTAGGAAGATAGCAGGTGTAGCCAATTGATAAGGCAAGCCGCAGTCCATTCATAAATTGTGCAGGATGAATTCTGGGAAGCTTTCTACTAAACAGGACACATCCATTGATCCAATATCTTTTCTAATGTCTACAACCATGGATAACAGTGGGATACACAGACATAGAAACACTCGCCTTGCCAAACGACTTACTAGAAACAGTTCACTCCAAACCAAACAAACTGCCTTTCTTGCCTATTCTCAGAACATGAGACAAAACCACAAACCTACAACCAAACCTACAAAGGCACCTCCTTCTGCCAAGTAGGTCTTTGACTACCTGGAGTGTCCTCTGACTTTTGGGCCATACTATGTTCCCCCAAAATGGCCACTCCTGTCTCAGATTTGGACTCCATGGCCAACTCTATGAAATTGTCAGGAGCCAGCTGTGAGCCACTACCTGCTTTCTCAGGAAAGGCCCCTCTTCAGAGATTTCCTGCCGTTTGGCCATCCTCACATTAGTAGGTACCAAGAGAGACTGACTCTGTCCTTGGTAAATCCAAACAAATGAGACCACTCGGACTGGAACTGGCCCTGGCTTTTGTGCCTGAATTCCTGGATCCCAAGATCAGAGAGTTCCATCACCAAGAAAGTGAGGTGAGGTCACTTCTTTCAGGAACTGAAAAATCTGTGGAAAGCAACCCTGGGCCTAGATCTCAGTTCCAAGGGTGACTCTTATGCGTGGCCTCCTAAAATCCCAACAAAATTCAATGCAATACTTCTCTAAGGTCAGTTCCACAACTCAGTCTCTAAGGGGAATCACACCAGAGTTCAAGCCCAGGTGGACCCAGTCATTTCTTCCAACCGCCACACAAATGACCAAAATTAAAACGAAAACACTCCCACATGGCCCTCATCTTCTTACATATTGTCATTCATCGTAATGTCTGGCTGAAGATTTTCATGAGGGGCGAAGCCCAAGAAAGTGTCCAAAATAAGCTCACTTGGCCCTCATTTGCCTAAAGTCAGGGTGGCCTGGACACCCTTCCTGTGAACCAGGAGTGATCAAATAAGCCTGTCATTAATAATGCTCTGTTTCTCCAATGTGAGGCCTACTGATTTTCAGGTATAGATTCTTTGTGATTTGGAGTCATGCGAAACCCAAAGCACCTCTGCAGGGCTTTGAGGAACTCATTTGACCCAAAGAATCCATTTTCTCACTTGACGGAGGTCAGGAACCTAACAGAGGAAGGCAAGAGACTTCATCCACAATGACTGATCTTTTTGCCATTATGGTTTTTGATGCACACATGGGATTATTCTTTAGATCCATCAGGTGCTGAGAATGTAAGTCACAGCCACACACAAGGCCAAGAGGCTAATTCAGCCACATCCCTTTCCAAAGCAATTAAACAAAGAGCCACAGGTGATGCCCATTCATTTCCATTTGAAAATTGTTTTCTTCAGGCTTCACAAAAGGTTGGCCTGAGACAAAGTCTTTCCTGACATTCAGTGCAACAGAACAATAGGTAAGCAAAAGGCCCAAAGCAGGGTTTTTCCACTGAGACGTTCCTGTTCACACTGATATCTGAGTTCTCTGAAAGGCTGGCCATTCTCTTCAGCTATCCAGTACATGGCCATGTCACAGAGCTTGGAGTGGTACATATCTTGGACACAAAACCATGAGCCTATTCTGGAGAGTGGCCAGAATTCAGGAAGAAAACAGGAACTTAGGAAGATAGAAGGTATTGCCTCTCGATAAGACAAGCTGCAGTCCATTCATAAATTGGGCAGAATGAATTATGGGAAGATTTATACTAGACTGGAGGCATTCATTAATGCATTCTCTTTTCTAATGTCTACAACAACGGACACAGTGGGATACACAGACATAGAAACACTCGCCTGGTCAAACGACTTACTAAAAACAATCCACTCCAAACCAAACAAACCAACTTTCCTACCTATTCTCAGGACATGGCCTGACCTCTCTCAGATCTGGATTCCTTGGCCAACTCTGTGAAGTTGTCAAGAAAAAGGGGTGAGCCACTACCTGCTTCTTCTGGAAAGGTCCCTCTTCAGAGCTCTCCTGGCATTTGGCCATCCTCACATCAGTAGGTACCAAGAAAGACTGACTCTGTCCTTGGTAAATCCAAACAAGTGAGCCCACTGGAACTGGGGCTGCCTCGGGGTGCCTGGATTCTTGGATACAAAAGTTCAGAGAGTTCCATCACCAAGGAAATGAGGTATGTCACTTTCTTTGGAACTGAATGAGGTCACTGCCTTGGCGACCACTTTGTCCTAACAGTTGCTTCCAAGTGTCCCATGAGATGGAGGCTGCCCCTACTTCCTGTGACACTTTCACAAGGTAGAATGGTATGTCAACCATAGGCACCCAGCAGCAGCTCTAGACAGAGGCCTGGTTTGGTCCATCTTCTCTACAATAAAAAGAGAGAGGCTGATTCAGACACATCCCTTCATCCTGACCAGGTTGTTTGCCATGGAAGATGACTTTTGCTCTCTCAGGTCCTTCATAGCTGCCTACATCTTCTCCAGGTATCATTTTGAATGGACCTTTGAGGTTCTCAGCAGGTGGAATGTCCCCTACTTTCCTGTATTGTAAGAACGACTCTCTCCCTGCTCTTCTGTAAAATGAGATTGAGGGAACAGTGTATGTTTAGGGTTAATAACAGGTTCGATTTGGGTTAGCAATCATTCTGTGCGATAAATAATGGTATTGGGAACCTGCGATATTTACAAGAATATCGAGGTGAAATATAAGTATGAAAACAGAAATCTAGGTATTATTTGAAACCCAGAAGGGCATTGGGCCCTTAATTGGGATACTTAGTATTTAATTATATTCTGCAAAGATGTCTCAGACAATTTGATATACAATGGCATAGAACCTTGTACCTTGGATGTTTGAATGTAGAAGAGAACATCCAATCCAAAGGGATAGTCGGTAGGATTAGGAAGATAGTCGGTAGGTTTAGGAAGAAGAATGAGTGTAGGATTGGGACTAAAAATTCTTTAGCTATAGGGTTTCGGTTAGAGAGTGAATGTAAATGTCAGCACATATGAAGAGTCAGTCACTATGATGAAATTGGGAAAATATGTAGAAAAGCAGATATCAATAGAGACATTATGAAATCAGGCAAAGTATTAAGTGAGTGATAGGAGTAGACATTTTCACCAGGGTTGAGTTTGAATATATAAACTTAGGAAGAAACAAATATCTAGTAACTAATAGGATTGACATTTGAGAGCATTAGGCAACCTGGACATGGATGTTTTTAGTAATCCATGATCTCTTTTCATTTAGTCTTTGGTACAATCATAAGTGTGACCTTTACATTTTTTGTCCAGAATATTACTGTGATAAAATGTATATGTAGATCAGGTGACATGAGTATTTCTACCACCATTTCTGGGAGCAATATATTCAAGACATAAAATTATTATTGGGGATACAAAGAGGTGTACCCTGTGTCCATGAATATAGAGATTAAGCATGAATACACCATACTCTCAATAAATAATATAACTGATTCCAACTTTAAATAATGGATTGAATTGATATCTGAAAATATACAATAAATCTTATATTGATATACATTCATTCATTCCAACCAGTTATACATCTAATGGTAATATTAGTGTTTTGGTTTATCATGAAGAGTGTGTGAAGTTTGCTTCAAAAGTGATTACGGAAATCGAAAATAATGTGTTCGGAAAGAATTCTCATGCAAAGACCAGTCAAGAAATATGGAGGAATACATGTGTTCTGAAGCAGGAAGAGATTGAAAGTGAAACAAATGCCTATAAATTTGCTAAATTGTTTATGAAATATATATCCTATGATGTGCATAAACTGATGAAATTGTAATGTACCAGTTTTGAATAAAAATTAATGTAAAAATACACATCATGTCCCATTGGAATCTACTTGCATTGATGTTAAACTTGGTAAGTTACTGTAGAAATATTAGGATTCGCGTGCCTCATTCACCGAAGTTAGTTTCCTTTTTTTTTTAATTTTTTTATGGTTGTTCTAAACATTACATATTTCTTGATATATCATATTTCACACTTTGATTCAAGTGAGTTATGAACTCCCATTTTTACCCCGTATACAGATTGCAGAATCACATCAGTTACACATCAATTGATTTACACATTGCCATACTAGTGTCTATTGTATTCTGCTGCCTTTCCTATCCTCTACTATCCCTCCTCCTCTCCCCTCTCTTCCCCTCTTCTCTTTCTACCCCCTCTACTGTAATAAATTTCTCCCTTTCTGTATTATTTTTCCCTTTCCCCTCACATCCTCTTTTATGTAATTTTATATAACCCTGTGCGTCTCCTTCCATTTCCATGCAATTTCTCTTCTCTATCCCTTTCTCTCCCACCTCTCATCCCTATTTAATACTAATCTTCTTCTCATGCTCTTCATCCCTACTCTGTTCGTAGTTACTCTCCTTTTATCAAAGAAGGCATTTGGCATTTGTTTTTTAGGGATTGGCTAGCTTCACTTAGCATAATCTGCTCTAATGCCATCTATTTTCCTGCAAATTCTATGATTTTGTCATTTTTTAAAGCAGAGTAATACTCCATTGTGTATAAATGCCACATTTTTTTTATCCATTCTTCTATTGAACGGCATCTAGGTTGGTTCCACAGTCTTGCTATTGTGAATTGTGCTGCTATGAACATCAATGTAGCAGTGTCCCTGTAGCATGATCTTTTAAGGTCTTTAGGGAATAGACCGAGAAGAGGAATAGCTGGGTCAAATGGTAGTTCCATTCCCAGCTTTCCAAGAAATCTCCATAATGCTTTACAAATTGGCTGCACCAATTAGCAGTGCCTCCAATAATGTACAAGTGTACCTGTTTCTCCACATCCTCACCAGCACTTGTTGTTGTTTGACTTCATAATGGCTGCCAATCTTACTGGAATGAGATGGTATCTTAGGGTGCTTTTGATTTGCATTTCTCTGACTGCTGGGGATGGTGAGCATTTTTTCATGTACTTGTTTTTTGATTGTATGTCCTTCTCTGAGAAGTGTCTGTTCTGGCTCTTGGCCCATTTGTTTATTGGGTTATTTGTTATCTTATTGTCTATTTTTTTTCAGTTCTTTGTATACTCTGAATATTAGGGCTCTATCTGAAGTGTGAGGAGTAAAGATTTGTTCCCAGGATTTAGGCTCCCTATTTACCTCTCTTATTGTTCCTTTTGCTGAGAAAAACCTTTTTAGTTTGAGTAAGTCCCATTTGTTGATTGTAGTTATTAACTCTTGTGCTATGGGTGTCCTATTGAGGAATTTGGAGCCCGACCCCACAGTATGTAGATCGTAGCCAACTTTTTCTTCTATCAGACTCCATGTCTCTGATTTGATATCAAGCTCCTTGATGCATTTTGAGTTATCTTTTGTGCATGGCGAGAGAAAGGGATTCAGTTTCATTTTTTTACACATGGATTCCAAGTTTTCCCAGCACCATTTTTTGCAGATGCTATATTCCTTCATTGCATGCTTTTAGCCCCTCCATCAAATATAAGATAGTTGTAGTTTCCTGGCTTGGTTTCTGTGTCCTCTATTCTGAACAATTGGTCCACCCTCCTGTTTTGGTACCAGTACCATGCTATTTTTGTTACTATTGCTCTGTAGTATAGTTTGAAGTCTGGTATCACTAGGCCGCCTGATTCACACTTCCTGCTTAGTATTGTTTTTTTTTATTCTGTGTCTTTTATTTTTCCATATGAATTCCATGATTGCTTTCTCTATTTCTAGAAGAAATGCCGTTTGGATTTTGATTGGCATTGCATTAAACCTATTGAGAACTTTTGGTAATATCACCATTTTGATGATGTTAGTTCTGCCTATCCATGAACAGGATATATTTTTACATCTTCTAAGATCTTCTTCTATTTCTCTCTTTAGGGTTCTGTGGTTTTCATTGTGTAAGACTTTCACATCTTTTGTTAGGTTGATTCCTAATTATTATTATTATTTTTTTAGGATATTGTGTATGGAGTGGTTGTCCTCATTTCCATTTCAGAAGATTTGTCGCTGATATGCAGGAATGCCTTTGATTTATGCATGTTGATTTTATATCCTGCCACTTTTCTGAATTCATTTATTAGCTCCATTAGTTTCTTTGTAGACCCTTTTGGGACTGCTAGATATAGAATCATGTGATCTGCAATAGTGATAATTTAAGTACTTCTTTTCCAATTTTTATGCCTTTTATTTCTTTCGTCTAATTGCTCTGGCCAGTGTTTCGAGAACTATGTTGAACAGAAGTGGTGAGAGAGGGCATCCCTGTCTTGTTCCAGATTTTAGAGAGAATGCCTTCAATTTTTCTCCATTCAGAATGATGCTAGCCTGAGGCTTAGCATAGATTGCTTTTACAATATTGAGGTATGTTCCTCTTATCACTAGTTTTTCTAGAGTGTTGAACATAACAGAATGCTGTACTTTATTGAATGCTTTTTTTGCATCTATCGAGATGATCATATGGTTCTTATTTTTAAGTCTATTGATGTGGTGAATAACATTTATTGATTTCCGTATATTGAACCAGCCTTGCATCACATGGATGAATTCTACTTGATCAGGATTCACAATTTTTTTGATATTTTTTTTGTATCCAATTCGCCAGAATTTTATTGAGGATTTTTTCATGTAGGTTCATTAGAGATATTGGTCTGTAGTTTTCTTTCTTTGAAGTGTCTTTGTCTGCTGTAATAATCAGGGTGATGTTGGCCTCGTGGAATGAATTTGGAAGATCTCCCTCTTTTTCACTTTCTTGAAATACCTTGAAAAATATTGGTATTCGTTCCTCTTTAAAGGTTTTGTTAAACTCTGCTGTATACCTATACGGTCCTGGGCTTTTCTAAGTTGGTAGTGTTTTGATGGTTTCTTCTATTTCCTCAATTGATATTGGTCTGTTTATGTTGCTATATCCTCCTGACTCAATATGGGCAGATCATATGACTTAAGAAATTTATCGATGCCTTCACTGTCTTCTATTTGATTGGAGTATAAGGATTCAAAATAATTTCTGATTATCTTCTGTATTTCTGAAATATCTGTTGTGATATTTCTTTTTTAATCCCTTATTCTAGTAATTTGAGTTCTCTGTCTTCTTCTCTTTGTTATCATTTCTAAGGGTCTGTCAATTTTATTTATTTTTTCAAAGAACCAACTTCTACTTTTGTCAAGTTTTTTCAATTGTTTCTTTTGTTTCGATTTCATTAATTTCAGCTCTGATTTTAATTATTTCTTGTCTTCTACTTTTTTGCCATTGTTTTGCTCTTCTTTTTCTAGGACTTTGAGTTGAAGTATTAGATCATTTATTCGTTGTTTTTTTCTTCTTTTTTTAAGGATTGAACTCCAAGCAATAAATTTTCCTTTTAGAACTGCTTTCAATGTGTCCCATAGATTCCGACATGTTGTGTCTGTGTTTTCATTTATCTCTAAGAATTTTTAAATTTCCTCCTTGATGTCTTCTATAACCCATTGATCACTCAGTAACCTATTGTTCATTCTCCAAGTGATGCATGATTTTTCCTTCCTTCTTTTATCATTGATTTTTAGTTTCATTCCATTATGATCAGATAATATGCATGGTATTAACTGTACTCCTTTATATTGTCTAAGAGTTGCCCTGTGACATAATATATGATCTATTTTTTACAAGGATACATGTGCTGCTGAGAAAAAAGGTAACTGCTTGATGTTGGGTGTTATATTCTACATATCTCAAATAAGTCTAGGTTATTAATTGTGTTATTGAGTTCTATAGTTTCCTTATTCAACTTTTGTTTGGAAGATCTGTCCAGTGGTGAGAGAGGTGTGTTCATGGCTCCCATGATTACTGTATTGTGGTCTATTAGACTATTGAAATTGAGAAGAGTTTCTTTGATGAACATAGCTGCACCATTGTACGGGGTATATATATTAACGATTGCTGTGTCTTGTTGGTGTATGGTTGCCTTGAGCAGTATGTAGTGTCTCTCTTTATCCCTTTTGATTAACTTTGGCTTAAAATCTATTTTATTTGATATGAGTATGGACTCTCCTGCTTGTTTCCGAAGTCCATATGAGTGATATGATTTTTCCCAAACTTTCACCGTCAGTCTATGTATGCATTTTCCTATCAATTTCGTCCCCTGTAGGCAGCATATTGTTGGGTCTTGTTTTTTGTTCAATTCTACTAGCCAGTGTGTCTTCATTGGTGAGTTTAAGCCATTAACATTTACGGTTATTATTGAGATATGGGTTGTTCTTCCAGCGATATTTGTTTATTTATGTTCCTAAACATGGTTTGTTTTCCTCTTTGATTATCCCCAGCCTTTACTGTACTCCCTCCCGCTGTTGGTTTTCATTGATATTTTCCATTTCCTCTTCCTGTAATATTTTGCCGAGGATGTTTTGAAGAGATGGTTTTCTAGCTGCAAATTCTTTTCACTTTTGTTTATCGTGGAAGGTTTTAATTTCATCTTCCATCCTGAAGCTTACTTTCGCTGGATACACAATTCTTGGTTGGAACCCATTTTCTTTCAGTGTTTGAAATATGTTATTCCTGGATCTTCTAGCTTTCAGAGTCTGTTTTGAAAGATCAGCTGTTATCCTGATTGGTTTACCCCTAAATGTAATCTGCTTCCTTTCTCTTGTAGCTTTTAAAATTCTCTCCTTTTTCTGTTTGTTGGGCATCTTCATTATAATGTGTCTAGTTGTGGATCTCTTATGATTTTGCACATTCGGCATCCTGTAGGCTTCTAGGATTTGGGATTCTGTCTCATTCTTCAAGTCTGGGAAGTTTTCTCGTATTATTTCATTGAATAGATTGTTCATTCCTTTTGTTTGGACCTCTATACCTTCCTGTATCCCAATGACTCTTAAGTTTGGTCTCTTTATGTTATCCCATATTCTTGAATGTTCTGCTCATGGTTTCTTAACAGCTTTGCTGAGCTGTCTATGTTCTTCTCCAGTTGAAATACTTTGTCTTCATTGTCTGATGTTCTATCTTCTAAGTGTTCTACTCTGATGGTAGTATTCTCAATTGAGTTTTTAACTTGGTTTATTGTTTCCTGCATTTCCAGGATTTCTGTTTGTTTGTTTTTTATAACCTCGATCTCCCTGTATAATTGATCTTTTGCTTCTTGGATTTGTTTATGTAATTCATTTTCGAAGTGGTTGAAGTGGTCTTTCATTGTCTGATTTTGCTGTCTAATGTCTTCCTTGAGACTCCAGATTATCTGAAGCATGTATATCCTGAATTCTTTATCTGACATTCCATCTGCTGCAGATATTACCTCTTCTAAAGTTGAGTTGACCTGCATTGCTTGTGGTCCTTTCTTTCCTTTTCTTTTCATACTGATCGCGTTTCTTTCTGCTTGTTGAAACTGTTGTGTTATTGATTTTTCCCCCTATATATTTATATTGCTCTTGTATAGTTGCAAAGTTTCCCTCGCAGGCTTTGGCGGTGGTTCTGCCCCTCCTCCAATTGGGGCAATGTGCCTACCACGCCAGCAGGTCGCTGTGCCTGTACTTTCGGTGGGCCTGTTCTTTCGGTGGTCACAGGTCCGCCTATCTTGCAGGCGTGAGCAGCGGCTCTGCCCCTCCGCTGGCTGCTAGGCCTGTTCTGTCTGTCGTTTGCAGGTCTGTCTACCTAACAGGCGCTGGTGGCGACCCTGCCCCTCCTCCAACCGGGATGATGTGTCAGACGGGCCACTGGGCCTGTTTTGTCAGTGGTCACGGTACCACCTACCTTGCAGGTGCGTGGGGCAACAGTGCCCCTCCACAGGTTCTGGGCCTGACCTGCCGGTGGGTCGCAGGTCATTCATTTTTTAGTTCTAGTAGTTTTCGTAGACGCTTTTGTGTCTTCTATGTTTAGAATAATGTCACCCGAAAATAGTGATAATTTACGTTCTTATTTTCCTATTTTTATGCCTTTTATTTCTTTAGTCTGTCTAATTGCTCTGGCCAGTGTTTTGAGAACTATATGGAATAGAAGTGGTGAGAGAGGGTATCCCTGTCTTGTTCCAGATTTTAGAGGAAATGCCTTCAATTTTTCTGCATTCATAATGATGCTAGCTGAGGCTTTGCATAGATAGCTTTTACAATGTCGAGGTAATTTCCTGTTATCCCTCGTTTTTCTAATGTTTTGAACATAAGGGGATGCTGTACTTTGTCAAGTGCTTTTTTTGCTTCTAACGAGATGATCATATGGTTCTTATCTTTAAGTCTATTGATGTGGTGAATAACATTTATTGATTTCCGTATATTGAACCATCGTTGCATCCCAGGGATGAATCCTACTTGATCATGTTGCATAATTTTTTTGATGTGCCTTTGTATTCGATTCGCCAGAATTTTATTGAGGATTTTTGCATGTAGGTTCATCAGATATATTGGTCTGTAGTTTTCTTTCTTTGAGGTGTCTTTTTCTGATTTCGGAATTAGCGTGATGTTGGCCTCATAGAATGAATTTGGCAGAGCTCCCTCTTTTTCTCTATCCTGAAATAACTTGAAAAGTATTGGTATTAAATCTTCTTTAAATGTTTTGTAAAACTCCGCTGTATAGCCATCCGTTCCTGGGCTTTTCTTGGTTGGTAGTCTTTTGATTGCTTCTTCTGTTTCATCCATTGACATTGGTCTGTTTAAATTGTGTGTATCCTCCTGACTCAGTCTGGGCAAATCATATGACTTAAGAAATTTGTTGATGTCTTCACTATATTCTATTTTATTGGAATATAGGTTTTCCAAATAATTTCTAATTGTCTTCTGTATTTCGGAAGCATCTGTTGTAATATAGCCTTTTTCATCCCATATGTTAGTAATTTGAGTTCTCTCTCTTCTTCTCTTCATTAGCATGGCTAAGGGTCGGTCGAACATATATATTTTTTTCGAAGAACCACCTTTTAGTTTTGTTAATTTTTTCAATAGTTTCTTTTGTTTAAATTTCGTTGATTTCTGCTCTGATTTTAATTATTTCTTGCCTTCTGCTACATTTTCTGTTGTTTTGCTCTTTCTTTTCTAGGGCTTTGAGTTAAAGTGTGAGCTCATTTATTTGTTCGGTTTTACTTTTTTTCAGGAATGACCTCCAGGCAATGAATTTCCCTCTTAAAACTGCTTTCATTGTGTCCCATAGATTCCGATATGTTGCGTCTGTATTTTCATGTATCTCTAAGAATTTTTTGATTTCCTCCTTTATATCTTCTCAAATCCACTGATCATTCAGTAACATATTGTTCATTTTCCATGTGATGTAGGATTTTTCCTTTTTTCTTTTATCATTGATTTCCAGTTTAATTCCATTATGATCAGATAAAATGCATGGTATTATCTCCACACCTTTATATTTACTGAGGGTTGCCCTATGGCATAATATATGGTCTATTTTTGAGAAGGATCCACGTGCTACTGAGAAAAAAGTATATCCACTTGATGATGGTGGATATATTCTATATATGTCAGTTACATGTAGGTTATTGATTGTGATATTGAGTTCTATACTTTCTTTATTCAACTTTTGTTTGGAGGATCTGTCCAATGGTAAGAGAGGTGTGTTGAAGTCTTCCATAATTATTGTGTTGTGGTCTATTTCATTCTGGAACTTGAGGAGAATTTGTTTTTTGAACGTTGCAGCACCATTATTTGGTGCATAAATATTGATAATTTTTATGTTTTGTTGGTGAATGGTTCCTTTTAACAGTATATAATGTCCTTTCTTATCCCTTTTGATTAAATTAGTCTTGAAGTCGATTTTATTCGATATGAGGATGGCCACCCCTGCTTGCTTACGAGGACCATTGCATGGTATATTTTTTCCAAAACTGCACCTTCAGCCTGTATGTCTTTTCCATTCAGATGTGTCTCCTGGAGGCAACATATTGTTGGATTCGTTTTTAATCCAAGTTACCAGGCTATGTCGCGTTATTGGAGAGTTTAAGCCATTAACATTTAGAGTCATTATTAATATATGGTTTGTACTGCCACCCATAATTGATGATTCTTCTTTTTTTTTAATTTAGTTTGTTTCTCCATGATTAGCTTTTCCCCCACCCTCTGTCATTACTGAGGCACTTCCCACTGATGGTTTTGGTTGTTGATTTTCATTTCTTCTTCGTGTATTGTTTTGCTCAAGATTCTTTGCAATGCTGCTTTTCTGGCTACAAATTCTTTTAGCTTTTGTTTATCATGAAATATTTTTATTTCATTGTCATACCTGAAGCTTAATTTTGCTGGATACAGAATTTTTGGTTAGCATTCATTGTCTTTCAGTGTTTGAAATACGTTGTTCAAGGATCTTCTCGCTTTCAGCGACTGTGATGAAAAATCCCTTCTCAACCTTATTGGTTTACCCCTTAATGTAATCTGCCTCCTTTCTCTTAGAGCTTTTAATATTTTCTCTTTGTTTTGTATATTGGATATCTTCATAACGATGTGTCTTGGTGTTGATCTACTGTGATTTTGTGTGCTCGGTGTCCTGTAAGCATGTCCAATTTGTATATCCGTTTACTTTGTATTTCTGGAAATATTTCTGTAATTATTTCATTCAATAGATTACTCATTTCATTGGTTTGAATCTGTGTACCTATCCAGATGACTCATAAATTTGTTTTTTTATGTTATCCCATATCTCTTGGATGTTTTACTCATGATTTTTTACCAGCCTTTCTGTGTTGGCTAGATTCATTTCAAGATGATATATTTTTGTCTTCATTATCGAACATTATGTCTTCTACTTGCTCCACAGTGTTAGTGATACTCTTAATTGACTTTTTAATTTGGTTTATCGTTTCCTTCATTTCTAGAATTATTGTTTGATTTTTTTATAATCTCTATCTCCTGATAAAGATTCATAACTTCTTCTTTTATCTGTTTATGTAATTCATTTTCAATGTGTTCTTTCACTGTTTGGATTTGCTGTCTCGTATCCTCTTTAAGGTTCCATTCCATCTGTCTAAGCTATTCCTTGAGTTCTTTATATGACCATTTTTCTGATGACTATAGGTCCTCCTGAATATTTAGGCTGTCCTTCATTGTTTGTACTTATTTTCTTCCTTGATTTTTTGTGCTGCTCATGTTACTTCTTGCTCTGTTTCACTGCTGAGTTACTGTTTACTCTTATAATTTTATTTGATGCTTGGGAGGAAAGATATTAGAAGGAAAGGGAAGAAGTCACTAAAGAGAATGAGAGTAGGCAGGTAGAATTAAAGGAAGGGGAAATAAGAAAATTGAAAAGAAATGATAAGACAAAAGAAAAAAAATAGAAAAGAAAGAAAGAAAGAAAAAAAAATAAAAATAAAGATCATTTAAAAAATGAATATTAAAATTTAAAATAATAATAATAATAATAAAATAAAAATATTTTAAAAATGAAAACATTTTAAAACGTTAAAGTACAACAACAACAAAAAAAATGAATTCACATAAAGAATCTAAATGCCACACTCAGTAGGCCTCAAGTTGGAGAAGCAGAGCAGTATTAAGGGCAGGCCTATTTTTTCACTTCTGTTTCACAGGAAGGGATTCCAGGCCACCCTGATTTTAGGCAAATGAGGGGCAAGGGAGCTTATTTTGGACACGGACGTGGGCTGTGTACCTCATGGAAACCTCCAGCCGGAGGTTATAATGAGTGTCTACATGGAAGAAGATGAGGGCCATGTTGGGGTGTTTTGGTTTTAGCTGTGAACATTTGTATGGCGGTAGGAAGAGAAGACTGGGTCCACCTGGTCTTGAACTCTTGTGTGATTCAACATAGAGACTGAGATCTGGAATTGACCTCAGAGAAGTATTGCCATGAATTGTGTTGGGATTTTAGAAGGCCATGCATGAGAGTCGCCCTTGGAAAGTGAGATCTAGGCCCAAGGTGGCTTTCCACAGAGCAAAGGGAATCTCAGCCAGGATATCACATGATTTTCTTCTGAAAGACTTGGCAGCCATAGTTGAGAGTCAAAGGCTCATGGACCTCACATTGTAGACCTCAATGGTCCTGGCTTCATGTGACCTTTTGGCCACCCTTTGGGAAGCCTTGCCTCTGAGAGTTCTCCAGAGCTTTCATTGAAATGAGCTTACTCAACATTTAATGGTTAATGAATGAATTGAAACCCACAGTGCCTCCAACTTCATCCTTGAAAATTGGCCAGATAAAAACCATGAAATTTTTGAAATTCCCAAGACTAGGTGTCACAGGAGAACCTTTGGATGTCCTCTAGCAGATCATGAGAATACAAGACAATGCCTTTATTGACTGGTTTACATGAAAATGGTGTATAACAGAGATGCCAGTAAGTTGGAGCCTGCTGAGTAGTGTTCCTAGAGCCGTGGTGGGCAGGTGTGTGATAAAAAATCTCTGGTGTTGCCATGTTTATCTGCCATTGGTGTCCAAATATCTTGTGACTGACATTTTGCAGCCAGTAGACCCTTATATGTAAAAGCATCTTGTTATATGGAGAGGTTTTAGGGCAATGTTCAGAATCAGGTTGCTATGGTCAATGGAGCAAGCTATGTGGGATAGAAGCCTGGTTGCTGCATTCTCCAACAGAATCCGACCCACCACAACTGACAGAATTCCCTACAGCACTGTGTCCCAGGTGAACGCTTTTTATTTCATGAAGCAAATACCACACTCCTAGTGCAACAGCAAGAAACACCATGAAGAGTGGAGGATGACCAAATGGCTTCACAGTCCACATGAGGAGACACTTGCCCTCAGTGGCCACAGTTTACCTACACAGAGAAAATTCAGCACTGCTGCCTCATGTTCATTGGAAAATAAGAAACCATGTCATCCATGGCACATAGATGCAGACCCAGCTTTGATGGTCTCACTAGAAAGGAAGCTAATGCTCCTGACAACAATATATTTCAAGTGCCCAACCTCAGAGGTAGTTTCTCCAGATGTTGGGCCGGCAGAGCTTCATGTTTGTGGAGTGTTTACCCTGTCCCTTACTTTTGGAAACTCCTCTACCACCTCCAAATTTGTGAACTCCTGAGCATTTTCTATTCCAGATATGTATTCACAGATTTTCTAACTCTTCTCCTCTAATTGTGTCTTACATGGGGCGAAGGTAATGCCAAGGCATTGTTCTGAATGAGAGTGGGAAGATTTTTATGTAGCACATGTTTGCATACACATTGGATACATTTTCCAATTTTCCATTCGAAATACTGAATCCCTGACACTAACAAATTTCCTTCTAGACTTTTACTTATAATCTTAATATGATGCAGAAAAATAACCCAGACAAAATAGAAATACAAGAGGTTCACAGGAGGCATGGTGTATAGTTGGATTTGCCTTTCGTATGATAAATGGTAGGTGTTATAAATCAAGCCAATTTTAATTGAAATAGTTCTCCATGTGTTTTAAAAGTTAACAAATATGTGAATAACTGTCTCCCTTTCTCTGTAGCCTATTCAGCACATGTATTTTTTATGCACATATTGAATTATACCTGGTATCACACGTACATTTTGTGAGGTGGCTGACTTGGCAGATACAAATTGTAAGAAAAGATCACTCCTACTAAACGCTGTTGGAACTGAAAATTCAACATATGGGTCAGTTTTCTAGTTGTACAACATAAATTGATGTTCAGGAAAATGAAAGGAAAATGAATATTTTTGGATCTCTGGATGATATATTTTTCATGGTGAATTTCAATTGGCATACATAATGCTACTTTTTAATGTCTGTGTGTGTGTGTGTGTGTGTGTATATATATGTATTCACTCTCCAGATTTTTCAAAATATGAAATGTATTTGTCTGATTATACACTCCCTAAATTCATTCATATTTATGTATGTGGATGTATAATCAACTGTTCACAAGTTTATTCTCAGAAATATTCATCCACCTGAAATTCATATTTGTTTCCTAGTACTGAAAACTAACTTCAGGGGATCATATGATGACAGCGAAAGGAGTGCATCAACCCCATGTACAGCGTCACTGTGCAGGAGAATGACGAATTTCCAGCAAAATTTGGGTGGTCCTAAACCTAGTGGAAGTATTTCCATCTCACGAGGATCAGCTACGGGGCTCAAACGTGAGTGATTTGTCTGCATGGAGCATCATGCTGCTTATTCAGCAAATCGCCCTGCGGGTAGAGTCTGTGGCGCGTGCTGGGAAGCAATGAGATAGCAACACAAATATTCAGTGGTGCAGATTCTGTGGGCTCCTGCCATCTGTACAATCACTGTGCTCATTGCTGAATTCTGGGTTTGAGACCAGGGAAATACACGGTCCAATTCGGTTTTCCACACCAGTCAGACCACAGAGGAAGCCAGGGGCCACCATCTTGGAGAGCTGACGTCACCATTCCTGTTTTCAACTGATAGCAGCTCATTCAGCTATAGAACAGGTAATCTCAGGCTGTCATTCGCCTGTGTCTCGGAGACAAATTACTCAGGCCTGCTCCTATCAGAACATACACCAAGCCCAGAGCGGCCGAATTCTGGCTCCTGGAACTGATCAGGCCCAGGGCTAAAGAACCTGCGGAAACTGCTTCTCGGTCTAGGTCTTGCTGAATACTGTGGAGGTAAATACCTACCGAGCCTTCATAGGCAGTGGCAACAGGATTGAGACGGGGCTTGTGAGGGCCGGTCAGGACTCACCCATTGCTTTGTTCATCCGGCAAAGGGAACGAAATGCTGCCATTCGCATGGGATACCAACATGTTAGAGATCTGACGTCATCACAAAGTGGCGGAGGAGATAACTTCATCGATACCAGCGGTGAGAGAAACAGTTGGTCTCCTGGTAAAAAAAGTGAGTCACAAACACCCGATTCTCTCTCACTCTGTCTTCAAGCTAGAGGGACAGAGCAGAGACACTGCTCACGCCCGGCACTGGCCCAGCGACCCGCAGGCGTGGTAGTCACGTCATCCCAATTGGAGTAGGGGCAGAGCAGAGCCACAGCCTATGCCCAGAACAGGCCCAACGACCCGCTGGTGTGGTAGACACGGCACCCCTATTGGAGTAGTGGCAGAGCAGAGCCTTCTCCCGTGCCCATTACAAGCCCATCGGCCCACCAGCATGGTTGTTAGGTCACCCAATAGGAATAGGGGCAGAGCAGAGCCACCACCCATGCCCAGAACAGGCCCAGCAACCCGCCGGCGAGGTAGTCACATCACCCCAATTGGAGTAGGGGCAGAGCAGAGTGACCAACCTCGCCCACAACGTAGGCAACCGAACAGCAAAACAGGCCAAGTGGCCTGCGGGCACGGCAGACACATAACCCCATTTGGAGTAGGGTAGAGCAGATCCACTGCCCGTGCCCACAAATAGACAGACCTGCGACCGACCAGCAAAGAGGCTCAGCGTCCTGCCGGCATGGTAGACACGTCATCCCAATTTGAGTAAGGGCAGAGTAGAGCTGCCGCCCGCACCTGCAAGGTAGGCAGACCTGCAATGGATCAGCAGAACAGGCCGAGGGGTCCGTGGGCGTTGTAGACACGTCACACCAAATGAAGGAGGGGCAGAGCAGAGCCACTGCCCGCGCCCGCATTGTAGACAGACCTGCGACCAACCAGCACAACAGGCCCAGCAGCCCGTCAGCGTGGTAGATAGATCACCCCAATTGGAGGAGCAGAACAGCCGCCCCCCGCTACTTTAAGGGAGACTTTTCAACTATACAAGAGCAATATAAGTATAGAGGGGGAAAATTTCAAAAACACAACAGTTTCAACAAGCAGAGAGAAACGCGAGCAGTATGAAAAGACAAGGAAAGAAAGGACCACAAGCAATGCAGGTAAACACAATTTTAGAAGAGGTAATAGCTGCATCAGATGGAATGTCAGATAAAGAATTCAGGATACTCAGGCTTTAGATGATCTGGAGTCTCAAGGAAGACATTAGACAACAAAATCAGACAATTAAAGATCCCTTCGACAATGAATTACATAAACAAATCCAAGAAGCAAAAGATCAACTATATAGGGAGATAGAGGTTGTAAAAACAAACAGAAATCGTAGAATTGCAGGGAGCAATAAACCAACTTAAAAACTCAATTGAGAATACTACCAGCAGAGTAGAACACTTAGAACATAGAACATCAGACAATGAAGACAAAGAATTTCAACTTGAAAAGAACATAGACAGCTCAGCAAGACTGTTAAGAAACCACGAGCAGAACATCCAAGAAATATGGGATAACATAAAGAGGCCAACTTAAGAGACATTGGGATACAGGAAGGTATAGAGGTTCAAACAAAGGAATGAGCAACCTATTCAATGAAATAATACGAGATAACTTCCCAGACTTGATAAATAAAAAAGAATCCCAAGTCCTAGAAGCCTACAGAACGCCGAATGTGCAAAATCATAAGAGAGCCACAACTAGACACATTATAATGAAGATGCCCAACAAACAGAAAAAGGAGAGAATTTTAAAAGCTACAAGAGAAAGGAAGCAGATTACATTTAGGGGTAAACCAATCAGGATAACAGCTGATCTTTCAAAACAGACTCTGAAAGCTAGAAGATCCAGGAATAACATATTTCAAACACTGAAAGAAAATGGGTTCCAACCAAGAATTGTGTATCCAGCGAAAGTAAGCTTCAGGATGGAAGATGAAATTAAAACCTTCCACGATAAACAAAAGTGAAAAGAATTTGCAGCTAGAAAAACCATCTCTTCAAAACATCCTCGGCAAAATATTACAGGAAGAGGAAATGGAAAATATCAATGAAAACCAACAGCAGGAGGGAGTACAGTAAAGGCTGGGGATAATCAAAGAGGAAAACAAACCATGTTTAGGAACATAAATAAACAAATATCGCTGGAAGAACAACCCATATCTCAATAATAACCCTAAATGTTAATGGCTTAAACTCACCAATGAAGACACACTGGCTAGTAGAATTGAACAAAAAACAAGACCCAACAATATGCTGCCTACAGGGGACGAATTTGATAGGAAAATGCATACATAGACTGACGGTGAAAGTTTGGGAAAAATCATATCACTCATATGGACTTCGGAAACAAGCAGGAGAGTCCATACTCATATCAAATAAAATAGATTTTAAGCCAAAGTTAATCAAAAGGGATAAAGAGAGACACTACATACTGCTCAAGGGAACCATACACCAACAAGACACAGCAATCGTTAATATATATGCCCCGTACAATGGTGCAGCTATGTTCATCAAAGAAACTCTTCTCAATTTCAATAGTCTAATAGACCACAATACAGTAATCATGGGAGCCATGAACACACCTCTCTCACCACTGGACAGATCTTCCAAACAAAAGTTGAATAAGGAAACTATAGAACTCAATAACACAATTAATAACCTAGACTTATTTGAGATATGTAGAATATAACACCCAACATCAAGCAGTTACCTTTTTTCTCAGCAGCACATGTATCCTTGTAAAAAATAGATCATATATTATGTCACAGGGCAACTCTTAGACAATATAAAGGAGTACAGTTAATACCATGCATATTATCTGATCATAATGGAATGAAACTAAAAATCAATGATAAAAGAAGGAAGGAAAAATCATGCATCACTTGGAGAATGAACAATAGGTTACTGAGTGATCAATGGGTTATAGAAGACATCAAGGAGGAAATTTAAAAATTCTTAGAAATAAATGAAAACGCAGACACAACATACCGGAATCTATGGGACACATTGAAAGCAGTTCTAAGAGGAAAATTCATTGCTTGGAGTTCAATCCATAAAAAAAGAAGAAGAAAACAACGAATAAATGATCTAATACTTCAACTCAAAGTCCTAGAAAAAGAAGAGCAAAACAATGGCAAAAAAGTAGAAGACAAGAAATAATTAAAATCAGAGCTGAAATTAATGAAATCGAAACAAAAGAAACAATTGAAAAAACTTGACAAAAGTAGAAGTTGGTTCTTTGAAAAAATAAATAAAATTGACAGACCCTTAGAAATGATAACAAAGAGAAGAAGACAGAGAACTCAAATTACTAGAATAAGGGATTAAAAAAGAAATATCACAACAGATATTTCAGAAATACAGAAGATAATCAGAAATTATTTGAATCCTTATACTCCAATCAAATAGAAGACAGTGAAGGCATCGATAAATTTCTTAAGTCATATGATCTGCCCATATTGAGTCAGGAGGATATAGCAACATAAACAGACCAATATCAATTGAGGAAATAGAAGAAACCATCAAAACACTACCAACTTAGAAAAGCCCAGGACCGTATAGGTATACAGCAGAGTTTAACAAAACCTTTAAAGAGGAACGAATACCAATATTTTCAAGGTATTTCAAGAAAGTGAAAAAAGAGGGAGATCTTCCAAATTCATTCCACGAGGCCAACATCACCCTGATTATTACAGCAGACAAAGACACTTCAAAGAAAGAAAACTACAGACCAATATCTCTAATGAACCTACATGAAAAAATCCTCAATAAAATTCTGGCGAATTGGATACAAAAAAATATCAAAAAAATTGTGAATCCTGATCAAGTAGAATTCATCCATGTGATGCAAGGCTGGTTCAATATACGGAAATCAATAAATGTTATTCACCACATCAATAGACTTAAAAATAAGAACCATATGATCATCTCGATAGATGCAAAAAAAGCATTCAATAAAGTACAGCATTCTGTTATGTTCAACACTCTAGAAAAACTAGTGATAAGAGGAACATACCTCAATATTGTAAAAGCAATCTATGCTAAGCCTCAGGCTAGCATCATTCTGAATGGAGAAAAATTGAAGGCATTCTCTCTAAAATCTGGAACAAGACAGGGATGCCCTCTCTCAATACTTCTGTTCAACATAGTTCTCGAAACACTGGCCAGAGCAATTAGACGAAAGAAATAAAAGGCATAAAATTGGAAAAGAAGTACTTAAATTATCACTATTGCAGATCACATGATTCTATATCTAGCAGTCCCAAAAGGGTCTACAAAGAAACTGATGGAGCTAATAAATGAATTCAGAAAAGTGGCAGGATATAAAATCAACATGCATAAATCAAAGGCATTCCTGCATATCAGCGACAAATCTTCTGAAATGGAAATGAGGACAACCACTCCATACACAATATCCTAAAAAAATAATAATAATAATTAGGAATCAACCTAACAAAAGATGTGAAAGTCTTACACAATGAAAACCACAGAACCCTAAAGAGAGAAATAGAAGAAGATCTTAGAAGATGTAAAAATATATCCTGTTCATGGATAGGCAGAACTAACATCATCAAAATGGTGATATTACCAAAAGTTCTCAATAGGTTTAATGCAATGCCAATCAAAATCCAAACGGCATTTCTTCTAGAAATAGAGAAAGCAATCATGGAATTCATATGGAAAAATAAAAGACACAGAATAAAAAAAAACAATACTAAGCAGGAAGTGTGAATCAGGCGGCCTAGTGATACCAGACTTCAAACTATACTACAGAGCAATAGTAACAAAAATAGCATGGTACTGGTACCAAAACAGGAGGGTGGACCAATTGTTCAGAATAGAGGACACAGAAACCAAGCCAGGAAACTACAACTATCTTATATTTGATGGAGGGGCTAAAAGCATGCAATGAAGGAATATAGCATCTGCAAAAAATGGTGCTGGGAAAACTTGGAATCCATGTGTAAAAAAATGAAACTGAATCCCTTTCTCTCGCCATGCACAAAAGATAACTCAAAATGCATCAAGGAGCTTGATATCAAATCAGAGACATGGAGTCTGATAGAAGAAAAAGTTGGCTACGATCTACATACTGTGGGGTCGGGCTCCAAATTCCTCAATAGGACACCCATAGCACAAGAGTTAATAACTACAATCAACAAATGGGACTTACTCAAACTAAAAAGGTTTTTCTCAGCAAAAGGAACAATAAGAGAGGTAAATAGGGAGCCTAAATCCTGGGAACAAATCTTTACTCCTCACACTTCAGATAGAGCCCTAATATTCAGAGTATACAAAGAACTGAAAAAAAATAGACAATAAGATAACAAATAACCCAATAAACAAATGGGCCAAGAGCCAGAACAGACACTTCTCAGAGAAGGACATACAATCAAAAAACAAGTACATGAAAAAATGCTCACCATCCCCAGCAGTCAGAGAAATGCAAATCAAAAGCACCCTAAGATACCATCTCATTCCAGTAAGATTGGCAGCCATTATGAAGTCAAACAACAACAAGTGCTGGTGAGGATGTGGAGAAACAGGTACACTTGTACATTATTGGAGGCACTGCTAATTGGTGCAGCCAATTTGTAAAGCATTATGGAGATTTCTTGGAAAGCTGGGAATGGAACTACCATTTGACCCAGCTATTCCTCTTCTCGGTCTATTCCCTAAAGACCTTAAAAGATCATGCTACAGGGACACTGCTACATTGATGTTCATAGCAGCACAATTCACAATAGCAAGACTGTGGAACCAACCTAGATGCCGTTCAATAGAAGAATGGATAAAAAAAATGTGGCATTTATACACAATGGAGTATTACTCTGCTTTAAAAAATGACAAAATCATAGAATTTGCAGGAAAATAGATGGCATTAGAGCAGATTATGCTAAGTGAAGCTAGCCAATCCCTAAAAAACAAATGCCAAATGCCTTCTTTGATAAAAGGAGAGTAACTACGAACAGAGTAGGGATGAAGAGCATGAGAAGAAGATTAGTATTAAATAGGGATGAGAGGTGGGAGAGAAAGGGATAGAGAAGAGAAATTGCATGGAAATGGAAGGAGACGCACAGGGTTATATAAAATTACATAAAAGAGGATGTGAGGGGAAAGGGAAAAATAATACAGAAAGGGAGAAATTTATTACAGTAGAGGGGGTAGAAAGAGAAGAGGGGAAGAGAGGGGAGAGGAGGAGGGATAGTAGAGGATAGGAAAGGCAGCAGAATACAATAGACACTAGTATGGCAATGTGTAAATCAATTGATGTGTAACTGATGTGATTCTGCAATCTGTATACGGGGTAAAAATGGGAGTTCATAACTCACTTGAATCAAAGTGTGAAATATGATATATCAAGAAATATGTAATGTTTAGAACAACCATAAAAAAATTAAAAAAAAAAGGAAACTAACTTCGGTGAATGAGGCACGCGAATCCTAATATTTCTACAGTAACTTACCAAGTTTAACATCAATGCAAGTAGATTCCAATGGGACATGATGTGTATTTTTACGTTAATTTTTATTCAAAACTGGTACATTACAATTTCATCAGTTTATGCACATCATAGGATATATATTTCATAAACAATTTAGCAAATTTATAGGCATTTGTTTCACTTTCAATCTCTTCCTGCTTCAGAACACATGTATTCCTCCATATTTCTTGACTGGTCTTTGCATGAGAATTCTTTCCGAACACATTATTTTCGATTTCCGTAATCACTTTTGAAGCAAACTTCACACACTCTTCATGATAAACCAAAACACTAATATTACCATTAGATGTATAACTGGTTGGAATGAATGAATGTATATCAATATAAGATTTATTTTATATTTTCAGATATCAATTCAATCCATTATTTAAAGTTGGAATCAGTTATATTATTTATTGACAGTATGGTGTATTCATGCTTAATCTCTATATTCATGGACACAGGGTACACCTCTTTGTATCCCCAATAATAATTTTATGTCTTGAATATATTGCTCCCAGAAATGGTGGTAGAAATACTCATGTCACTTGATCTACATATACATTTTATCACAGTAATATTCTGGACAAAAAATGTAAAGGTCACACTTATGATTGTACCAAAGACTAAATGAAAAGAGATCATGGATTACTAAAAACATCCATGTCCAGGTTGCCTAATGCTCTCAAATGTCAATCCTATTAGTTACTAGATATTTGTTTCTTCCTAAGTTTATATATTCAAACTCAACCCTGGTGAAAATGTCTACTCCTATCACTCACTTAATACTTTGCCTGATTTCATAATGTCTCTATTGATATCTGCTTTTCTACATATTTTCCCAATTTCATCATAGTGACTGACTCTTCATATGTGCTGACATTTACATTCACTCTCTAACCGAAACCCTATAGCTAAAGAATTTTTAGTCCCAATCCTACACTCATTCTTCTTCCTAAACCTACCGACTATCTTCCTAATCCTACCGACTATCCCTTTGGATTGGATGTTCTCTTCTACATTCAAACATCCAAGGTACAAGGTTCTATGCCATTGTATATCAAATTGTCTGAGACATCTTTGCAGAATATAATTAAAAACTAAGTATCCCAATTAAGGGCCCAATGCCCTTCTGGGTTTCAAATAATACCTAGATTTCTGTTTTCATACTTATATTTCACCTCGATATTCTTGTAAATATCGCAGGTTCCCAATACCATTATTTATCGCACAGAATGATTGCTAACCCAAATCGAACCTGTTATTAACCCTAAACATACACTGTTCCCTCAATCTCATTTTACAGAAGAGCAGGGAGAGAGTCGTTCTTACAATACAGGAAAGTAGGGGACATTCCACCTGCTGAGAACCTCAAAGGTCCATTCAAAATGATACCTGGAGAAGATGTAGGCAGCTATGAAGGACCTGAGAGAGCAAAAGTCATCTTCCATGGCAAACAACCTGGTCAGGATGAAGGGATGTGTCTGAATCAGCCTCTCTCTTTTTATTGTAGAGAAGATGGACCAAACCAGGCCTCTGTCTAGAGCTGCTGCTGGGTGCCTATGGTTGACATACCATTCTACCTTGTGAAAGTGTCACAGGAAGTAGGGGCAGCCTCCATCTCATGGGACACTTGGAAGCAACTGTTAGGACAAAGTGGTCGCCAAGGCAGTGACCTCATTCAGTTCCAAAGAAAGTGACATACCTCATTTCCTTGGTGATGGAACTCTCTGAACTTTTGTATCCAAGAATCCAGGCACCCCGAGGCAGCCCCAGTTCCAGTGGGCTCACTTGTTTGGATTTACCAAGGACAGAGTCAGTCTTTCTTGGTACCTACTGATGTGAGGATGGCCAAATGCCAGGAGAGCTCTGAAGAGGGACCTTTCCAGAAGAAGCAGGTAGTGGCTCACGCCTTTTTCTTGACAACTTCACAGAGTTGGCCAAGGAAACCAGATCTGAGAGAGGTCAGGCCATGTCCTGAGAATAGGTAGGAAAGTTGGTTTGTTTGGTTTGGAGTGGATTGTTTTTAGTAAGTCGTTTGACCAGGCGAGTGTTTCTATGTCTGTGTATCCCACTGTGTCCGTTGTTGTAGACATTAGAAAAGAGAATGCATTAATGAATGCCTCCAGTCTAGTATAAATCTTCCCATAATTCATTCTGCCCAATTTATGAATGGACTGCAGCTTGTCTTATCGAGAGGCAATACCTTCTATCTTCCTAAGTTCCTGTTTTCTTCCTGAATTCTGGCCACTCTCCAGAATAGGCTCATGGTTTTGTGTCCAAGATATGTACCACTCCAAGCTCTGTGACATGGCCATGTACTGGATAGCTGAAGAGAATGGCCAGCCTTTCAGAGAACTCAGATATCAGTGTGAACAGGAACGTCTCAGTGGAAAAACCCTGCTTTGGGCCTTTTGCTTACCTATTGTTCTGTTGCACTGAATGTCAGGAAAGACTTTGTCTCAGGCCAACCTTTTGTGAAGCCTGAAGAAAACAATTTTCAAATGGAAATGAATGGGCATCACCTGTGGCTCTTTGTTTAATTGCTTTGGAAAGGGATGTGGCTGAATTAGCCTCTTGGCCTTGTGTGTGGCTGTGACTTACATTCTCAGCACCTGATGGATCTAAAGAATAATCCCATGTGTGCATCAAAAACCATAATGGCAAAAAGATCAGTCATTGTGGATGAAGTCTCTTGCCTTCCTCTGTTAGGTTCCTGACCTCCGTCAAGTGAGAAAATGGATTCTTTGGGTCAAATGAGTTCCTCAAAGCCCTGCAGAGGTGCTTTGGGTTTCGCATGACTCCAAATCACAAAGAATCTATACCTGAAAATCAGTAGGCCTCACATTGGAGAAACAGAGCATTATTAATGACAGGCTTATTTGATCACTCCTGGTTCACAGGAAGGGTGTCCAGGCCACCCTGACTTTAGGCAAATGAGGGCCAAGTGAGCTTATTTTGGACACTTTCTTGGGCTTCGCCCCTCATGAAAATCTTCAGCCAGACATTACGATGAATGACAATATGTAAGAAGATGAGGGCCATGTGGGAGTGTTTTCGTTTTAATTTTGGTCATTTGTGTGGCGGTTGGAAGAAATGACTGGGTCCACCTGGGCTTGAACTCTGGTGTGATTCCCCTTAGAGACTGAGTTGTGGAACTGACCTTAGAGAAGTATTGCATTGAATTTTGTTGGGATTTTAGGAGGCCACGCATAAGAGTCACCCTTGGAACTGAGATCTAGGCCCAGGGTTGCTTTCCACAGATTTTTCAGTTCCTGAAAGAAGTGACCTCACCTCACTTTCTTGGTGATGGAACTCTCTGATCTTGGGATCCAGGAATTCAGGCACAAAAGCCAGGGCCAGTTCCAGTCCGAGTGGTCTCATTTGTTTGGATTTACCAAGGACAGAGTCAGTCTCTCTTGGTACCTACTAATGTGAGGATGGCCAAACGGCAGGAAATCTCTGAAGAGGGGCCTTTCCTGAGAAAGCAGGTAGTGGCTCACAGCTGGCTCCTGACAATTTCATAGAGTTGGCCATGGAGTCCAAATCTGAGACAGGAGTGGCCATTTTGGGGGAACATAGTATGGCCCAAAAGTCAGAGGACACTCCAGGTAGTCAAAGACCTACTTGGCGGAAGGAGGTGCCTTTGTAGGTTTGGTTGTAGGTTTGTGGTTTTGTCTCATGTTCTGAGAATAGGCAAGAAAGGCAGTTTGTTTGGTTTGGAGTGAACTGTTTCTAGTAAGTCGTTTGGCAAGGCGAGTGTTTCTATGTCTGTGTATCCCACTGTTATCCATGGTTGTAGACATTAGAAAAGATATTGGATCAATGGATGTGTCCTGTTTAGTAGAAAGCTTCCCAGAATTCATCCTGCACAATTTATGAATGGACTGCGGCTTGCCTTATCAATTGGCTACACCTGCTATCTTCCTAAGTTCCACTTTTCTTCCTGAATTCTGGCCACTCTCCAGAATAGGCTCATGGTTTTTGTGCAAGATATATACCACCTCCAAGCTCTGTGACATGGCCATGTACTGGATAGCTGAAGGGAATGGCGAGAATCGCAGAAAACTCAGAAATCACTGTGACCATTAAAGTCTCAGTGGAGAAACCCTGCTTTGGGCCTTTTGGTTACCTATTGTTCTGTTGCTCTGAATTTCAGGAAGGTCTTTGCCTTTGGCCACCCCTTTGTGAAGCCTGAAGAAAACAGTTTTCAAATGGAAATGAATGGATCACCTGTGGCTCTTTGCTTAATTGCTTTGAAAAAGATGTGTCTCATTCAGACCATTGGCCCTGTGTGAGGCTGTTGCTTAGTTTCTCATCACCTGATGGATCTAAAGAAAGATTCCATGTGTACATCCAAAACCAAAGTGGCAAAAAGAGCAGTCATTGTGGATGAAGTCTCTCGTCTTCCTCTGTAAGGTTTGTGACCTCCATCAAGTGAGAATAGGGATCCTTTGTGTCAAATGAGTTCCTCAACGCCCTGCAGATTCTATCCCATAGGTGCTTGGGTTTTATCATGACTCCAGTTCACATAAAGAATCTAAAACCCACAGTCAGTAGTCCTCAAATTGGGGAATCGGAGCAGTATTAATGGCAGGCCTATTTGATCACATCTGGTTCACAGGAAGGATGTACAGGCCACCCTGAGTTTAGTCAAATTAAGGGGCAAGGGGGCTTATTTTTGACACTGGCTTGGGCGGAGCCCCTTATGGAAACCTCCAGCCAGAAGTTATGATGAGTGTCTATATGGAAGAAGATGTGGGTCATGTGGGAGTGTTTTGGTTTTAATTGTGGTCATTTGGGTGGCGGTTGGAAGTGACGACTGGGTCCACCTGGGCTGGAACTCTGGTGTGATTCCCCTTAGATACTGAGTTGTGGTACTGACCTCAGAGAAGTATTGCCATGAATTGTGTTGGGATTTTAGGAGGCCACGCATGAGATTTGCCCTTGGAAACTGAGATCTAGGCCCAGGTTGGCTTTGCACAGAGCACTGGGAATCTCAGCCAGGGTATCAAATAATTTTATTCTGAAAGGCTTGCAGCCATAGTTGAGAGTCAAAACACACATGGACCTCACATTGTAGACCTCAATGCGCCTAGCTTTATGTGATCATTGGCCACTCTTTGGGAAGCCTTGCTTATGAGAGTTCTCCAGAGCTTTCATTGAAATGAACATCCTCACCATTTAATGGTTCCTGAATGAAGTGAAACCCACAGTGCCTTCAACTTCATCCTTGAAAAATGGCTAGATAAATACGGTGAAATTTTTTTAAATTTCCATGACCAGGTGGCACTGGAGAAACTTTGGATATCCTGTTGCTGACTATGAGTATACTAGACAGTGCCTGATGGACTGGGTTTCAAGAAAATGGTGTAGAGCAGAGATGCCAGTAATTTGGAGCCTGCTGAGTAGTGGGCATAGAGCTGCAGTCGGCAGGTGTGTGATAAATCATCTGTGGTGGGGCCATGTGGATCTTCCTTTGCCTTCCAAATTGCTTGTGACTGACATGGTGCAGCAAGCAGACCCTTATATGTAAAGGCGTATTTTTATTTGGAGAGGTTTCAGGGCAATGTTCAGAATCACGTTGCTATGGTCAAGAGGCAAGCTATTTGGAATAGAACCTTGGTGGGTGCATTCTCCTGCAGACCCTGACCCACCACACTTGAGAAACTCCCTCCAAAACTTTGTCCCAGTTGGACTCCTTGTATTTTGTGAAGAAAATACCAAACTACCAGTGCAGCAGCAATAAACACCACAAAATGTGGAGGATGACCAAATGGCTTCACAGTCCACACGAGGAGACACTTAGCCCCCAGTGACCACAGTTTACCTACAAAGATTGAATTCAGCACTGCTGACTCATGTTCATTGGAACATAAGAAACCATGTCCTCCAGGTCACATAGATGCAGACCCAGCTTTGATGCTCTCATTACAAAGGAATCTAAACCTCCTGACAACAACATATATTTCAAGTGCCCAACCTCAGAGGCAGTTTCTGAAGAAGTCTTTAGGCCAGCAGAGCTCCATATTTGTGGAGTGTTTACCCTGTCCCTTACTTTAGTAAACTACTCTACCACCTCCAAGGTTGTGAACTTTTGAGCATATTAAATTCCAGCTATGTATTCCCAGATTTTCGAACTCTTCTCCTCTAATGATGAATTACTTGGGGCGAGGGTAATGTCAAGGCATTGTTCTGGATGACAGTGAAATATTTCTCCATGTGTTTTTTTTAAAATTATTTTATTTCATATTATTATTTTATTTTTTTAATTGGGTGTTCAAAACATTACAAAGCTCTTGACAAATTATATTTCATACATTAGATTCAAGTGGGTTATGAACTCCCATTTTTATCCCAAGTACGGATTGCAGAATCATATCTGTTACACATCCGCATTTTTATAATGCCCTATTAGTAACTGTTGTATTCTGCTACATTTTCTATCCTCTACTATCCCTGCTCCCCTCCCATCTTCCCTCTCTAACCCATCTACTGTAATACATTTATATCTTTGTTTATTTTCCCATTCCACTCACAACCTCTTATATGTAATTTTGTGTAACAATGAGGGTCTCCCTCCATTACCGTGCAATTTCCTTTATCTCTCTCTTTCCGCCCCCCACCTCATGTCTCTGTTTAATTTTGATCTTTTCTTCCTGCTCTTCCTCCCTGCTCTGTTGTTAGTTGCTCTCATTATATCAAAGAAGACATTTTTATTTGTTTTTTAGGGTTTGGCTAGCTTCACTAAGCATAATCTGCTCTAGTGCCATCCATTTCCCTGCAAATTCAATGATTTTGTCATTTTTTAATGATGCATAATACTCAATGGTGTATAAATACCACATTTTTTTTTATCCATTCATCTACTGAAGGGCATCTGGGTTGGTTCCACAGTCTAGCAATTTTGAATTGTGCTGCTATGAACATCGATGTGGCAGTATCCCTGTAATATGCTCTTTTAAGGTCTTCAGGGAATAGTCTGAGAAGGGCAATAGCTGGGTCAAATGGTGGTTCCATTCCCAGCTTTCCCAGGAATCTCCATACTGCTTTTCAAATTTGCCACAACAGTTTGCAGTCCCACCAGCAATGTATAAGAGTACCCTATTCTCCACATCCTCGCCAGCACTTGTTGTTGTTTGACCTCATAATGGCTGCCAATCTTACTAGAGTAGGATGGTATCTTAGGGTGGTTTTAATTTGCATTTCTCTGACTGCTAGAGATGGTGAGCATTTTTTCATGTACTTACTGATTGATTGTATGTCCTCCTCTGAGAAGTGTTGGTTCAGGTCCATGGCCCATTTTTTGATTGGGTTATTTATCATCTTATTGTCTAATTTTTTGAGTTCTTGGTATACTCTGGATATTAGGGCTCTATCTGAAGTGGGAGGAGTAAAAATTTGTTCCCATGATTTAGGCTACCTATTTACCTCTCTCATTTTTTATCCTGCTGAGAAAAAAAAAAACTTTTCAGTTTAAGTAAGTCCCATTTGATGATTGTTGTTATTAACTCTTCTGCTATGGGTGTCCTGTTAAGGAATTTGGAGCCCGACCCCACATTATGTAGATCAGAGCCAACTTTTTCTTCTATCAGATGCAGAGTCTCTTATTTGATATCTAGCTCCTTGATCCACTTTGAGTTAACTTTTGTGCCTGACAAGAGGAGGGGATTCGGTTTCATTTTGTTGCATATGGATTTCCATTTTATACAAAAACATTTGTTGAAGATGCTATATTTCCTCTTTTGCATGCTTTTAGCTCCTTTATCAAATATAGCATAGTTGTAGCTTTGTGAATTAGTCTTTGTGTCCTCTACTCTGTACCCATTGGTCAACCCGCCTGTTTTGGTACCAGTGCCATGCTGTTTTTGTTACTATTGCTCTGTAGTATAGTTTTAAGTCTGGTATCGCTATATCGCCTGATTCACACTTCCTGCTAGAATTGCTTTTGCTATTCTGGGTCTTATATTTTTCCATATGAATTCCATGATTGCTTTATCTATTTCTACAAGAAATGCCTTTGGGATTTTGATTGGCATTGCATTAAACCTATAGAAAACTTTTGGTAATTTCGCCATTTTGATGATGTTAGTTCTGCCTATCCAGGAACAAGGTATATTTTTCCATCTTCTAAGATCTTTTTCTACTTCCCTTTTTAGGGTTCTGTAGTTTTCATTGTATAAGTCTTTCACCTTTTTTGTTAGGTTGATTTTCAAGTATTTAATTTTTTTGATGATATTGTGAATGGAGTGTTTTTCCTCATTTCTGTTTCAGAAGTTTTGTCGCTGATATACAGAAATGCCTTTGATTTATGCGTTTTGATTGTATATCCTGCCACTTTGCTGAATTCATTTATTAGTTCTAGTAGATTTTTTTGTAGACCCCTTTGGGTGTATAGAATCATGTCACCAGGAAATAGTGATAATTTACGTTCTTATTTTCCTATTTTTATGCCTTTGATTTCTTTCGTCTGTCTAATTGCTCTGGCCAGTGTTTCGAGAACTATATTGAATAGAACTGGTGACAGAGGGCATCCCTGTCTTGTTCCAGATTTTAGAGGGAATGACTTCAATTTCTCTCCATTCATAATGATGCTAGCCTGAGACTTAGCATAGATAGCTTTTAAAATGTCGAGGTTAGTTCCTGTTATCCCTATTTTTCTAATGTTTTGAACATAAAGAGATGCTGTACTTGGTCAAATGCTTTCTGCGTCTATCGAGATGATCATATGGTTCTTATCTTTAAGTCTATTGATGTGATGAATAACATTTATTGATTTTCCTATATTGAACCATCGTTGCATCCCAGGGATGAATCCTACTTGATCCTGGTGAAAAATTTTTTTGATGTGCCTTTGTATTCGATTAGGCAGATGTTTATTGAGGATTTTTGCATCTAGGTTAATCAGATATATTGGTCTGTAGTTCTCTTTCTTTGAGTTGTCTTTTTCTGGTTTTGGAATTAGGGTGATGTTGGCCTCATAAAATGAATTTGGCAGAGCTCCCTCTTTTTCTATTTCCTGAAATAACTTGAAAAGTATTGGTATAAATTCTTCTTCAAAGGTTTTGTAAAACTCCGCTGTATAGCCATCCGTTCCTGGGCTTTTCTTGGTTGGTAGTCTTTTGATTGCTTCTTCTATTTCATCCATTGATATTGGTCGGTTTAAATTGTGTGTATCCTCCTGACTCAGTTTGCGCAAATCATATGACTTAAGAAATTTATCGATGTCTTCACTATTTTCTATTTTATTGGAATAATGATTTTCAAAATAATTTCTAATTATTTCATGTGCCTTTGTATTCGATTCGCCAGAATTTTATTGAGGATTTTTGCATGTAGGTTCATCAGATATATTGGTCTGTAGTTTTCTTTCTTTGAGGTGTCTTTTTCTGATTTCGGAATCAGCGTGATGTTGGCCTCATAGAATGAATTTGGCAGAGCTCCCTCTTTTTCTCTATCCTGAAATAACCTGAAAAGTATTGGTATTAAATCTTCTTTAAATGTTTTGTAAAACTCCGCTGTATAGCCATCCGTTCCTGGGCTTTTCTTGGTTGGTAGTCTTTTGATTGCTTCTTCTGTTTCATCCATTGACATTGGTCTGTTTAAATTTTGTGTATCCTCCTGACTCAGTCTGGGCAAATCATATGACTTAAGAAATTTGTTGATGTCTTCACTATATTCTATTTTATTGGAATATAGGTTTTCCAAATAATTTCTAATTGTCTTCTGTATTTCGGAAGCATCTGTTGTAATATAGCCTTTTTCATCCCATATGTTAGTAATTTGAGTTCTCTCTCTTCTTCTCTTCATTAGCATGGCTAAGGGTCGGTCGAACATATATATTTTTTCAAAGAACCACCTTTTAGTTTTGTTAATTTTTTCAATAGCTTCTTTTGTTTCAATTTCGTTGATTTCTGCTCTGATTTTAATTATTTCTTGCCTTCTGCTACATTTTCTGTTGTTTTGCTCTTCCTTTTCTAGGGCTTTGAGTTAAAGTGTGAGCTCATTTATTTGTTCGGTTTTACTTTTTTTCAGGAATGACCTCCAGGCAATGAATTTCCCTCTTAAAACTGCTTTCATTGTGTCCCATGGATTCCGATATGTTGCGTCTGTATTTTCATGTATCTCTAAGAATTTTTTGATTTCCTCCTTTATATCTTCTCTAACCCACTGATCATTCAGTAACATATTGTTCATTTTCCATGTGATGTAGGATTTTTCCTTTCTTCTTTTATCATTGATTTCCAGTTTCATTCCATTATGATCAGATAAAATGCATGGTATTATCTCCACACCTTTATATTTACTGAGGGTTGCCCTATGGCATCATATATTGTCTATTTTTGAGAAGGATCCATGTGCTGCTGAGAAAAAAAGTATATCCACTTGATGATGGTTGATATATTCTATATATGTTAGTTACATGTAGGTTATTGATTGTGATATTGAGTTCTATACTTTCTTTATTCAACTTTTGTTTGAAGGATCTGTCCAATGATGATAGATGTGTGTTGAAGTCACCCATAATTATTGTGTTGTGGTCTATTTCATTCTGGAGCTTGAGGAGAATTTGTTTCATGAACAACGTAGCACCATTATTTAGTGCATAAATATTGATAATTGTTATGTCTTGTTAGTGAATGGTTCCTTATAACAGTATATAATGTCCTTCCTTATCCCTTTTGATTAACTTAGTCTTGAAGTCGATTTTATTCGATATGAGGATGTCCACCCCTGCTTGTTTATGAGGATAAGTGTGCATGGTGTATTTTCTCCCAACCTTTCACCTTCAGCCTGTGTGTCTTTGCATTTCAGATGTGTCTCCTGGAGGCAACATATTGTTGGATTTGTTTATTTAATCCAAGTTACCAGCCTATGTCGCTTTATTGGAGACTTTAAGCCATTTACATTCAGAGTTACTTTTGATGTATGGTTTGTATGCCAGCCATGTTTGATTATTCATATTTTTTTTAACTTAGTTTGTTTCTCCATGACAAGCTTTCACCCTGCCTCTGTCATTACCATGGTACTTCCCACTGATGGTTTTGGTTGTTGTTTTTCATTTCTTTCTTGTGTAGTGTTTTGCTCAAGACGCTTTGCAATGCTTGTTTTCTGGCTTCAAATTCTTTTAGCTTTTGTTTATCATGAAAGATTCTTATTTCGTTGTTGGACCTGATGGTTAATTATGCTGGATACATAATTCTTGGTTGGCATCCATTGTCTTTCAGTGTTTGATATACATTTTTCCAGGATCTTCTCGCTTTCAGCGTCTGTGATGAAATATCCATTGTTAACCTTATTTGTTTACCACTGAATGTATTCTGCCTCCATTCTCTTGTAGATTTATTATTTTCTCTTTGTTCTGTATATTGGATATCTTCATAACAATGTGTCTTGGCATTGGTCTACTATGATTTTGTGTGCTCTTGTCCTGTATAAAGCTACAATTTGTATATCCATTTCCTTTTTTATTTCTGGAAAGTTTTCTGTAATTATTTCATTCAGCAGTTTTCTCATTCCCTTGGTTTGAGTCTCTGTACCTTCCTCTATCCTGATGACTCATAAGTGTGTTTTTTTTTATGTTATCCCAAATCTCTTGGATGTTTTTCTTGTGATTTTTTTGCCAGCCTTTCTGAGTTGGCTGGACTCGTTTCAAGATGATATATTTTGTCTTCATTATCTGACCTTTTGGCTTTTACTTGCTCCACTCTGTTAGTGATACTCTCAATGGAGTTCTTAATTTGGTTTATCATTTCCTTCATTTCTAGAATTATTGTTTGATATTTTTATAATCTCTATCCTCTGATAAAGATGCTTAACTTTTTCTTTTATCTGTTTATGTAATTCATTTTCAATGTTTTCTTTTACTGTTTGGATTTTCTGTCTCGTATCCTCTTTAAGTTTCCATTCCATCTGTCTAAGGAATTCCTTGAGTTCTTTATATGACCATTTTTCTGATGACTCTAGGTCCTCCTGAATATTTAGGGTGTCCTTCGTGGTTTGTACTCCTTTTCTTCCTTGCTTGTTTATGCTGCTCATGTTACTTCTTGTTCTGTTTGACTGCTTAGTTACTGTTTACTCTTATAAATTTATTTGATGCTTGGGAGGAAAGATTTTAGAAGGGAAGGGAAAAAGTCACTAAAGAGAATGAGAGTAGGCAGGTAGAATGCAAGGAATGGGAAATAAGAAAATTGAAAAGAAATGAAAAGACAATAGAAAAAATAGAAAATAAAGAAAGAAAATGATTTTTTAAAAAAAATGATTATGATAATATAAAATTAAAAATTTAAAAAATAATAATAACAAAAGAAAAAATTAAAAAAAATTAAAAACATTTTAAAAAAGTTAAAGAACAGCACCAAAAAATGAAAATAAAAGAAAACAAAAAAAAAAACAAAAACAAAAAAACAAACTAATATAATAATAATAATAATAAATGCAGTCATAGATTGCAATAAACTTTTTTTTCCATTAGGTAGAGCTGTGCCCACTGGGCCAAGCTTCTCCTTTCAATAGGTGGGAACCAATCACTGTGCAGCAGCTATTCCTCCCACACTGGGTGGGTGTCCAATCCTGAGTGCCTAGGGCCTTCTTTTGTGTTTCCTCAAGCCAGGCCCCACTCACCTGTGACACTCACCACAATACTGGCTACATGCCAGGTCTGCTGCTCCTAGGAGACCTGTTTTCATGAACGCCTGGGCACAATCTCCCTGTTTGTCTCCCTCAGACCCTAAGTTTTTAGAGCTTAGGCCTGAGAACCCCCAGCGAATTTGCTTGCACTCCGGAAGCCATGCCCCCGGAAGCTGGAGCAAGAGACTTCAGTTTTCAGCACTGGTGGGAGCGGTGGCCTGGAGGTCTGCACCACGAGTCCCGTGCCACTCCTAATTCCCTCGGTCTGGATATCGCGCTCAAGGGAGAGCTGGGAGGGGCTCTTAAGATTTCCCCACAAGTTTGCAAATTTATAGGAATTTGCTTCACTTTCAATCACTTCCTGCTTCAGGACACATGTATTCTTCCATGCTTCTTGACAGGTCTTTTCATGAGACTTCTTTCAAGACACATGACTTTCAATTTCCATAATCACTTTTGAAGCAAAACTCACATAAACTTTATGATAAATTATAACTCTGATATTACCATTAGATGTATAACTGGTTGGAATTAATGATTGCATACCAATATAGGATTTCTTATATATTTTCAGATAAAAATTCAATCCATTATTTAAAGTGAAAAGAGTTATATTATTTATTCACAGAATGGTCTATTCATGCATTATCTCTATATTCATAGACGCAGTGTACACTTCTTTATACCCCCAATACTAATTTATACGTCTTCAAAATATTGCTCCCTGAAATGGTGGAAGAAATACTCATGTCACCTGATCTACTTATACATTTAATCACAGAAATATTCGGAACACAAAATGCAAAGGTCACACTTATGTTTGTACCAAAGCCTAAAAGGAAAGTAAACATGGATTACTAAAAACATCCATGTCCATGTTGCCTAATGCTGTCAAATGTCAATCATATTGGTGACTACATATATGTTTCTTCTTAAGATTATATATTCAAACTCAACCCTACTGAAAATGTCTAATCCTATCCCTCACTTTATACATTGCCTGATTTCATTATGGCTCTATTTCTGTTTCCTACATATTTTCCCCAGTTCATCATTGTGACTGACTCTTCACATGTGCTGACATTTACATTCACACTCTAATCGATAACCTATTGCTAATAAACTTTTGTTCCTAATCCTATACTCATTCTTTTTGTAAACCTACCGAATATCTTCCTAATCTGACCGACTATCCTTTTTTGACTGGTTGTTCTCTTCTACATTCAATCAAGCAAGGTACAAGGTCTTATGCCATTGTATATTGATCTATCTGAGACCTCTGTGCAGAATGCAATTCAATGCTAAGTATCACAATCAAGGGTCCAATGCCCTTCTGGGCTTCAAATGTTACCAAGATTTCTGGTTTCACACTTATATTTCACATATATATTCTGGTAAATATCGCAGTTTCAAATACCATTATTCATTCTGCAGGATGATTCCTAAACTAAATCCAACATGTTATTGACCCTAAACATACACTGTTCCCTCAATCTAACTTTACAGAAGAGCAGGGACAGAGTTGGTCTTACAATACAGGAATGTAGGGGATCTTCCACCTGCTGAGAACCTCAAAGGTCCATGCAGACATGATCCCTGGAAAAGAGGTAGGCAGCTATGAAGGACCTGAGAGAGCAAAAGTCATCTTCCATGGCAAACAACCTTGTCAGGATGAAGGGGTGTGTCTGAATCAGCCACTTTCTTCTTAATGTAGAGAAGATGGACCAAACAAGGTCTGTGTGGAGAGCTGTTCCCATGTGTCTATGGTTGATATGCCATTCTAACTTGTGACAGTGTCACAGGAAGTAGGGGCAGCCTCCATCTCATGGGACCCTTGGAAGCAACTATTAGGACAAAGTGTTTGCCAAGGCATTGACCTATTCAGTTCCTGAAGGAAGTGACCTACCTTACTTCTTTGGTGATGGAACTCTCTGAACTTGGGATCCAGGAAGCCAGGCATCCAGAGCCAGTCCCAGTCCCAGTCCCAGTGGGCTCACTTGTTTAGTTTTACTAATGACAGATTCTGTCTTTTTTGGTACCTACTGATGTGAGGATGGGCAAATGCCAGGAGAGCTCTGAAGACGGGCCTTTCCTTAGTAACTAGGTAGTGGCTCACCGCTGGCTCCTAACAACTTCACAGAGTTGGCCAAGGAGACCAGATCTGACACAGTACAGGCCATTTCGGGGGAACATAGTAGGGCCCGCCAGTCAGAGGACACTCTGGATATTCACAGACTTACTTGGAGAAGGAGGTGCCTTTGTGTTTGTGGGTGTGAGTTTGTGGTTTTGTCTCATTTTCTTAGAATAGGTAGAAAAGCTGGTATGTCTGGTTTGCAGTGGACTGTTTCTAGATAGTCGTTTGACAAGGCAAGTGTTTCTATGTCTGTGTATAACACTGTGTCCGTGGTTGTAGACATTAGAAAAGAGAATGCATCAATGAATGTGTCCTGTCTAGTAGAAAGCTTCCCAGCATTCATCCTGCCCAATTTATGACTGCACTGCAGGTTGCCTTATCGATGGGCAACACCTAATATCTTCCTTAGTTTCAGATTTCTTCCTGAATTCTGACCAATCTGCAGAATAGTCTCATGGTTTTGTGTCCAAGATAGGTACCACCCCAAGCTCTGTCACATGGCCATGTACTGAATAGCTGAAGGTAATGGCGAGCATCTTAGAAAACTCAGATATCAGTGGGACCAGGTAAGTCTCAGTGGAGAAACCATGTTTGGTGCCTTTTGCTTACCTATTTTTCTGTTTCACTGAATGACAGGAAGGTCTTTGCCTCAGGCCACCCCTTTGTGAAGCATGAAAAAAACAGTTTTCATATGGAAATGATTGGGCATCACCTGTGGCTCTTTGCTTAATTGCTTTGAAAGGGATGTGTCTGAATCAGCCTCTTGGCCCTGTGTGAGGCTATGGCTTAGATTCTCAGCACCTGATGGATATAAAGAAAGATCCCATGTGTGCATCCAAAACCAAAATGGCAAAATTCAGTCATTGTGGATGATGTCTCTCTCCTTCCTCTATTAGGTTGCAGACAATCATCAAGTGAGTATAGGGATCCTTTGGGTCAAATGAGTTTTTCAAAGCCATGCAGAGGTGCGTGGGTTTTCTCATGATTCCACTTCACATAAAGAATCTAAACCCAACAGTCAGTAGGCCTCAAATTGGAGAAGCAGAGCAGTTGTAATGGCAGGCCTATTTGATCACTCCTGGTTCACAGGTATGGTGTCCAGGCCACCCTGACTTTAGGCAAATGAGGGCCAAGGGAGCTTATTTTGGACACTCTCTTGCGCTGTACCCCTCATGGAAATCTCCAGCCAGAGGTTATAATGAGGGTCTATGTGGAAGAAGATGAGGGCCATGTGGGAATGTTTTGGTTTTAATTTTGGTCATTTGTGTGGTAGTTGGAAGGGATGACTGGGTCCACCTCGGCTTGTACTCTGGTGTAATACTCCTTAGAGACTGAGTTGTAGAACTGACCTCAGAGAAGTATTGCCATGGATTGTGTGGGGATGTTAGGAGGCCACGCATGAGAGTCGCCCTTTGAAACTGAGATCTAGGCCAAGGGTGGCTTTCCACAGAACACTTAGAATCTCAGCCAGGATATCACATGATTTTATTCTGAAAAACTTCGCAGCCATAGTTGAGAGTCAAAACACACATGGACCTCACATTGTAGACCTCAATGGTGCTGGCTTCATGTGACCTTTTGGCCACTATTTGGGATGCCTTGCCTGTGATTGTTCTCCAGAGCTTTTATTGAAATGAGCTTCCGTAACATTTAATGGTTCCTGAATGAATTGAAACCCACAGTGACTACAACTTCTTCCTTGAATAATGGCTAGATAAATACCATGAAATTTTTGAAATTTCCATGACGAGGTGGCACTGGAAAACCTTTGGATGTCCTGATGCTGATCATAGTATACCAGACAGTGCCTTGATTGACAGGGTTTCATGAAAATGGTGAAGAACAGAGATGATAGTTAGTTGTCGCCTGATGATTAGTGGGCCTAGAGCAGTGGTGGACAGATGTTTGACAAAACATCTGTGGTGGGGCCACGTGGATCTGCCATTGGCTTCCAAATGGCTTGTGACTGATATGGTTACAGCCAACAGACCCAATAGGTAAAGGCATCTTGTTATATGGAGAGGTTTCAGGGAAATGTTCAGAATCAGGTTGCTATGATCAAGGGGGCAAGCTATGTGGGATAGAAGCCTGGTTATTGCATTCTCCTGCAAACCCTCACCCACCACACGTGACTAAACTCCCTCCAGCAATGTGTCCCAATTGAACTCCTTTATTTTGTGAAGCAAATACCAAACTCCCAATGCAGTAGCAAGAAACACCACTAAAAGTGGAGGATGAACAAATGTCTTCCCAGTTAACACACGGAGAAACTTAGCCCCAGTGTCCACAGTTTAGCTACAAAAAAAGAATTCAGCACTGCTGCCACATGTTCAATGAAAAATAAGAAACCATGTCTTACAGGTCACATATATGCAGAACCAGCTTTGATGGTCTCTCTACAAAAGAACTAAATCTCCTGAAAACAACATATATTTCAAGTGACCAACCTCAGAGGCAGTTTCTCAAGAATTCTTTCGGCCAGCAGAGCTCCATGTTTGAGGAGTGTTTACCTTTTGCCTTACTTTTTTGAACTCTGCTACCACCTCCAAGGTTGTGAACTCCTGAGCATATTCCATTCCAGATATGTATTCACAGATTTTCTAACTCTTCTCCTCTAACTCTGTCTTACTTTGGTAAAAGATAATGTCAAGGCATTGTTCTGGATGAGAGTGGGAAGATTTTGGGTAGCACATATTTGCATAGGCATTGGATACATTTTTCAATTTCCCTTCAAAACACTGAATCTCTGACCCTAACCAATTCCCAACTAGACTCTGACTACTAATCCTAATATGATGGAGAAAAATAACAAAAAACAGAAAAGAAGTACAAGCAGTTCAGTGGAGGCAAGGTGTATACTAGGACTTGCCTTTTGCATAAGATAGGGTAGGAGTTATAAATCTTGCAAATTTTTTTTGAAATAGTTCTCCATGAGTTTTTAAAGTTAACAAATATGTGAATTCCTTTCTCCCTTTCTCTGTAGCCTATTAAGCACATGTATTTTTATATGCACATATAGATTTCTACCTGGTACCACACGTATATTCTTGTGAGGTGTTTGACTTGGCAGATACAAATTGTGAGAAGAGATCACTCCTCGTAAATGCTGTTGGAACTGAAATTTCAAACTATGGGTGAACTTTCTAGTTGAACAACATTATACATAAATCCATGTTCAGTATAATGAATATTTTTGGATCTGTGTATGATATATATTTCATGATGAATTTTGATTGGCATATATATTGCTAGTTTTTAATGTCTTTCTCTCTCTCTGTATATATATATATATATATATATATATACTCTCCAGATTTTTCAAAATATGTAATATATGTGACATATTATACACTCCCTAAATTCATTCATATTCATTTATGTGGATTTATAATCAACTTTTCACAAGATTATTTTCTAAAATATTCATCCACCTGAAATTCATATTTGTTTCCTATTACTGACAACTAACTTCAGTGAATGGTGTATACAAATCCTAATATTTCTACAGTAACTGACCCAGTTCAACATCAACGCAAGCAGATTCCTATGGGACATGATATATATTTTGACATTCATATTTATTCAACAATGGGACATTATTATTTCTTCAGTTTATGCACATCATAGTATATATATTTCATCCAAAATTTCAAAAATATATAGGAATTTGTTTCACTTTCTATCACTTCCTGCTTCTGAACACATGTATTCCTCCATGTTGCTTTACTGGTATTTTCATGAGACTTCTTTCCAAACACATTATTTTCGATTTCCAAAATCAATTTTGAAGCGAAACTCACACACTCTTCATGAAAATCCTAATACTAATATTATCATTGATGTATAACTGGTTGTAATGAATGTCTGTATATCAATATTTGATTTCCTGTATATTTTCAGATATCAATTCAATTCATTATTTATAGTGGAATGAGTATATGTTTTATTCAGAGTATGTTCTATTCATGCATTATCTGTATATTCATAGAAACAGGGTACACCTCTTTGTACCCCCAATACTAATTTATACGTCTTCAAAATATTTCTCCCAGAAATGGTGGAAGATATACTCATGTCACCTGATCTACATATATATTTTATCACAGTAATATTATGGACACAAAATGCAAAGGTCACACTTATGATTGTACCAAAGCCTAAATGGAAAGTGAGCATGGATTAGTAATAACTTCCATGTCCAGGTTGCCTAATGCTCTCAAATGTCAATCCAATTTGTGACTACATATTTGTTTCTTGCTAAGATTATATATTCAACCTCAACCCTGTTGAAAATGTCCAATCCTATATCTCACATTATACTTTGCCTGATTTCCTTTTGTCTCAATTGATATTTACTTTCATACATATTTTCCCCAGTTCATCATTGTGAATGATTCTTCACATGTGCTGACATTTACATTCACTCTCTACCCGAAACCCTATTGCTAAAAAACTTTTGGTCCAAATCCTATACTCACTCTTCTTTCTAAACCTTCTGACTATCTTCCTAATCCTACCGATTATCCCTTTTTGACTGCATGTTCTCTTCAACATTCAATCATCCAAGGTAAAGGTCCTATGCCATTGTATAGCGATTAATCAGAGACATCTGTGCAGAACATAATTCAAAGCTAAGTATCCTACCCAAGGGCCCAATACACTTCTGGGCTTCAAAACTTACATAGATTTGGGTTTTCAAACTTATATTTCACCTTTATATTTTTTTAAATATCGCAGGTTCCCAATAACATTATTCATCCCGCAGAATGATTCCTAACCGAAATCGAACCTGTTATTAACCCTAACCATACGCTGTTCCCTCAATCTAACTTTACAGAGGAGCAGGGACAGAGTTGGTCTTACAATACAGGAATGTAGGGGATCTTCCACCTGCTGAGAACCTCAAAGGTCAATGCAGAAATGATCCTTGGAGAAGTTGTAGGCAGCTATGTAGTACCAAAGAGAGCAAAAGTCTTCTGACATGGTAAAGAACCTGGACAGCATGAAAGGATGTGTCTGAATCAGCCTCTCTCTTCTTAATGTAGAGAAGATGGACCAAACCATGCCTGTATGGAGAGAAGTTCCCCGGTGCATATGGTTGATATACCATTCTAACTTGTGACAGTGTCACAGAAAGTAGGAACAGCCTCCATCTCATGGGACCCTTGGCAGCAACTGCTAGGACAAAGTGGTTGCCAAGGCAGTGACCTCATTCATTTCATGAAGAAAGTGACTTCACCTAACTTACTTGGTGATGGAACTCTCTGAACTTGGGATCAAGGAAGCCAGGCATCCAGAGCCAGTCCCAGTCACAGTCCCAGTGGGATCACATGTTTGGTTTTACCAAGGGCAGAGAGTCTTTTTTTGGTACCTACTGATGTGAGAATGGCCAAATGCCAGGACAGCGAGGAAGAGGGTCCTTTCCTAAGAAAGCAGGTAGTTGGTCATCGCTGGTTCCTGACAACTTCACAGATTTGGCCACGGAGACCAGATCTGAGACAGGGCAGGCCAGTTCGGGGTAACAATATGGTCCACAGACAGAGGACACTCCCGATAATCACAGACATATTGGGGGAAGGAAGTGCCTTTGTGGGTGTGGGTGTGAGTTTGTGGTTTTGTCTCATGTTCTGAGAATAGGTAGGAAAGGCGGTTTGTTTGGTTTGGAGTGGACTGTTTCTAAAAAGTCGTTTGAAAAGGTGAGTGTTTCTATATCTGTGTATCTCACTGTGTCCGTGGTTCTAGACATGAGAAAAGAGAATGCATCAATGGATATGTCCTGTCTAGAAGAAAGTTTTCCAGCATTCATCCTACCCAATTTATGACTGGACTGCAGGTTGCCTTATGGATGGGCCACCCCTACTATCGTCCTAAGTTCCTGTTTTCTTCCTAAATTTTGGCCACTACCCAGAATAGGCTCATGGTTTTGTGTCCAAGATATGTAACACCTCCAAGCTCTGTGACATGGCCATGTACTGGATAGCTGAATGGAATGGCGAGCATCTCAGGAAACTCAGATATCAGTGTGACCAGGAAAGTCTCAGTGGAGAAACACTGTTTTGGGCCTTCTGCTTACCTATTTTTCTGTTGCCCTGAATGTCAGGAAGGTCCTTACCTCAGGCCACTCCTTTTTGAAGCCTGAAGTAAACAGTTTTTAAATGCAAATGAATGGGCATCACCTGTGGTGCTTTGCTTAATTGCTTTCGAAAGGGATGTGTCTGAATCAGCCGCTTGGCTCTGGGTCAGGCTATGGATTAGATTCTCAGCACCTGATGGATATAAAGAAAGTTCCCATGTGTGTATTGAAAACAAAAATGGTAAAAATATCAGTCATTGTGCATGAAGTTTCCTGCCTTCCTCTGTTAGGTTCCTGACCTCCATCAAGTGAGAATAGGATACTCTGGGTCAAATGAGTTCTTTGAACTCCTGCACAAGTGCTTGGGTTCTCCCATGATGCCAAATCACATAAAGAATGTATACCTGACAGTCAGTAGGCCTCAAATTGGAGAAGCAGAGCAGTATTAAAGGCAGGCCTATTTGATCACTCCTGGTTTACAGGAAGGGTGTCAAGGCCACGCTCACTTTAGGCAAATGACGGGCAAGGGTGCATATTTTGGACATTGTCTTGGCCTGCGCTCCTAATGGAAACCTCCAGCAAGAGTTTATGATGAGTGTCTATATGGAAGAAGATGAGGGTCATGTGGGAAAGTTTTGGTTTCAATTGTGGTCATTTGTGTGGCGGTTGGAAGAGATGACTGGGTCCACATGGGCTTGAACTCTGGTGTGATTCTCCTTCGAGACTGAGTTCTGGAACTGACCTCAGAGAAGTATTGCCATTAATTGTGTTGGGATTGTAGGAGGACACGCATGAGAGTCACCCTTGAAACCTGAGATTGGGCCCTGGGTGGCTTTCCACAGAGCACTGAGAATCTCAGCCAGGATATCACATGATTTTATTCTGAAAGACTTGGCAGCTATAGTTAAGAGTCAAAACACACATGGACCTCACATTTTAGACCTCAATGGGGCTGTCTGCATGTGACATTTTGACCACTCTTTGGGAAGCCTTGCCTGTGAGAGATCTCCAGAGCTTTCATTGAAATGAGCTTCCTCACCATTTCATGGTTCTTGGATGAATGGAAACCCCAAAGTGCCTCCAACTTCATTCTTGAACAATGGATAGATAAATACCATGAAATTTTTGAAATTCCCAATGACCAGGTGGCACTGGAGAACCATTGGATGTCCTATTGCTGCTCATGAGTGTACAAGACAGTGCCTTGATTGACTGGATTTCTTGACAATGGTGTAGAACAGAGATGCCAGTAAGTTGGAGCCTGCTGAGTAGTGAGCCTAGAGCAGTGGTGTGCAGTTGTCTGATAATATATTTGTGGTGTGGCCATGTGGGTGTGTAATTGGCTTCCAAATGGCTTGTGACTGATTTGGTGCAGCCAGCAGAAAATTATATGAAAAGGCATCTGGTTATATAGACAGGTTTCAGGGCAATGTTCAGAATCAGGTTGCTATGGTCAAGGGAGCAAGCAATGTGGGATAGAAGCCTGGTTGGTGCATTCTCCTGAAGACCCTGACCCACCACACCTTACAGGACTCCCACCAGCACTGTGACCCATTTGAAATCCTTGTATGTTGTGAAGCAAATACAAAACACCCAGTGCAGCTGCAAGAAACACCACGAAAATTGGAGGATGACCAAATGGCTTCAAAGTCCACACAGGGAAACACTTAGCCCCCAGTGGCCACAGTTTATCTACAAAGAGAGAATTCATCACTGCTTCCTCATGTTCATTAGAAAATAAGAAACCATATCCTCCAGGTCACATAGATGCAGACCCAGCTTTGATGGTCTCCGTACACAGGGAGCTAAAGCTCCTGACAACAACATATACTTCAAGTGCCCAACCTCAGAGGCAGTTTCTCAAGAAGTCTTAATGCCAGCATAGCTCCATGTTTGTGGAGTGTTTACACTGTCCCTTACATTTGGAAACTCCTCTACCACCTCCTGAACATTTTCCATTCCAGGTATGTATTCACAGATTTTCTAACTCTTCTTCTCTAATTGTGTCTTACTAGGGGCGAAGATATTGTCAAGGCATTGTTCTGGATGAAAGTGGAAATTTTTTGTAGCACATATTTGCATACACATTGGATTCATTTTCCTATTTTCCATTTGAAATACTTAATAACTGACACTAACCCATACCCTAATAGACTCTTACTACTAATCCTAATATGATGGAGTAAAATAACCCAAACAGAATAGAAATACAAACATTTCAGAGGAGGCATGGTGTATAGTTAGACTTGGCTTTTGCATGATAAAGTGTAGGTGTTATAAATCTAGTTAATTTTTAATTGAAATAGTTCCATGTGTACTTAAAGTTAACAAATATGTGAATTCCTGTCACCCTTTCTCTGTAGCCTATTCAGCACATATATTTTTATATGCACATATAGAATTCTACCTGGTACCACAGGTACATTCTTGTGAGGTGGCTGACTTGGCAGATAGAAATTTTGAGAATAGATCACTCTGCCTAAACGCTGTTGAAACTGAAATTTCAAACTATGGGTGAGCTTCCTAGTTGAACAACATTATACATAAATCCATGTTCAGTAAAATGAATATTTTAGGATCTGTGGATGATATATATTTCATGGTGAATTTCGATTGGCATATGTATTGCTAATTTTTAATGTCTGTGTGTGTGTGTGTGTGTGTATATATATATATATATATATATATATATATATATATATATATACTCTAAATTTTTTTAAATATAAAATATATGTGTCTTATTATAAACTCCCTAAATTCATTCATATTCATGTATGTGGATTTAGAGTTAACATTTCACAAGATTATTCACGGAAATATTCATCCACCTGAAATACATATTTGTTTCCTAGAAATGAAAACTAACTTCAGTGAATGGTGGATACAAATCCTAATATTTCTACAATAATTGATCCAGTTTCTCATCAATGCAAGTAGATTCCTATGGGACATGATGTGTATTTTGATGTTCATTCTTATTCACCACTGGTATGTTACTATTTCTTCAGTTTATGCACATTATAGGATATATATTTCATCCATACGTTAGCAAAATTATAGGCATTTGTTTCACTTTCAATCATTTTCTGCTTTAGAACACATGTAATCCTCCATGTTTCTTGACTGGTTTGTTTATGAGACTTCATTCCAAACATCTTATTTTCGATTTCCATAATCATATTTGAAGCAAAACTCACACACCCTTCATGATAAACTATAACCCTAATATTACTATTAGATGTATAACTGGTTGGAATGAATGATTGTATATCAATATAAGATTTCTTATATATTTTCAGATATCAAATAAATCCATTATTTAAAGTGGAACCAGTTATATTATTTATTCACACTATTGTCTATTCATGCATTGTCTCTATATTCATAGACACAGGGTACACCTCTTTGTAAACCCAATACTAATTTATACGTCTTCAAAATTTTGCTCCCAGTAATGGTGGAAGAAATACTCATGTCATCTGATCTACATATACATTTTATCACAGTAATATTCTGGACACAAAAAGAAAAGGTCACACTTATGTTTGCACCAAAGCCTAAATGTAAAGTGAACATGGATTACTAAAACCATCCATGTCAAGTTTGGCTAATGCTCTCAAAAGTCAATCCTATTTGTGACAACATATTTGTTTCTTGCTAAGTTTATATATTCAAACTCAACCCTGTTGAAAATATCTAATCCTATCTCTCACTTTATACTTTTCCTGGTTTCATAATGTCTCTATTTATATCAGCTTTCCTACATACTTTCCACAGTTCATCATTGTGACTGACTCTTCAATTGTGCTGACATTTACATTCACACTCTAATCCAAACCCTATTGCTAAGGAACTTTTTTTCCAAATCCTATACTCACTCTTCTTCTTAAACCTACTGACTATCTTCCTAATCCTACCCATTATCCCTTTTTGACTGGATGTTCTCTTATACATTCAATAATACAAGGTACAGTGTCTAATGCCATTGTATATCGATCTATCTCAGACATCTGTGCAGAACATAATTCAACGCTAAGTATCACAATCAAGGGCCCATCCCCATTCTGCGCTTCAAATCTTATTTAGATTTCTGTTTTCATACATATATTTCACCTATATATACTTATAAATGTCGCAGGTTCCCAGTACCATTATTCATGCAGCAGAATGATTCCTTATTCAAATTGAACATATTATTAACCCTAACCATACACTGTTCCCTCAATCTAACTTTACAGAAGAGCAGGGACAGAGTTGGTCTTAAAATACAGGAATATAGGGGATCTTCCACCTCCTGAGAACCTCAAGGTCCAAGCAGAAATGATCCCTGGAGAAGATGTAAACAACTATGAAGGACCTGAGAGAGCAAAAGTCAGCATCCATGGCAAACAACCTGGTCAGGATGAAGGGTTGTTTATGAATCAGCCTCTCTCTTCTTATTGTAGAGAAGATGGACCAAACCAGGTTGGTGTGGAGAGCTGTTCCTAGGTGCCTATGGTTGATATACCATTCTACCTTGTGAAAGTGTCACAGAAAGTAGGGGCAGCCTCCATCTCATGGTCGTCTTGGAAGCAACTGTTAGGACAAAGTGGTTACCAAGGCAGTGATCTGATTCAGTTCCTTAAGGAAGTGACCTCACCTCACTTCTTTGTTGATGGAACTCTCTGAACTTGGTATCCAAGAAGCCAGGCACCAAGAGGCAGTCCCAATCCCAGTGGTCTCACTTGTATGGATTTACCAAGGACAGAGTCAGTCATTCTTGGTACCTACTGATGTGAGGACAGCCAAAACCAGGAAAGCTCTGAAGAGGGGCTTTTCCTGAGAAAGTAGGTAGTGGCTCACTGCTGGCTCCTGACAACTTCACAGAGTTGGCCAAGGAGACCAGATCTGAGACAGGACAGGCCATTTCATTGGAACATAGTATGGCCCACCAGTCAGAGGACACTCCGGATAGTCACAGACCTACTTGGGGGAAGGATGTGTCTTTGTGGGAGTCGGTGTGGGTTTGTGGTTTTGTCTCATATTCTGAGAATAGGTAGGAATGGCGGTTTGTTTGGTTTGGAGGGAACGGTTTCTAGTAAGTCATTTGACAAGGCGAGTGTTTCTATGTTTGTTTATACCACTGTGTCCCTGGTTGTAGACATTAGAAAAGAAAATGCATCAATGGGTGAGTCCTGTCTAGTAGAAAGCTTCTCAGCTTTCATCCTGCCCAATTCATGAATGGACTGCGGCTTGACTTATCAATGGGGAACACCTGCTAACTTCTTAAGTTCCTGTTTTCTTCCTGAATTGTGTGCACTCTCCAGAATAGGCTCATGGTTTTGTGTCCATGATATGTACCTCCTCAAATCTCTGTGACATGGCCATGTACTGGATAGCTGAAGGGAATGGCGAGCATCTCAGAAAGCTCAGATATCAGTGTGACCAGGAATGCCTCAGTGGAAAAACCCTGCTTTGGATATTTTGCTTACCTATTCTTCTGTTGCCCTGAAAGTCAGGAAGGTCTTTGCATCAGGTGTGTCATGTGGGAGTGTTTTGGTTTTAATTGTAGTCATTTTTGTGGCCGTTGGAAGAGATGACTATGTCCACCTGGGCTTGAACACTTATGTGATTCCCCTTAGAGACTGAGTTCTGGAACTGACCTCAAAGAAGTATTGGCATGTATTGTGTTGGGATTTTAGGAGGCCACGCATGAGAGTCGCACTTGGAAACTGAGATCTAGGCCCAGGGAGGCTTTCGGAAGAGCACTGGAAATTTCAGGAAGGACATCACATGATTTTATTCTTAAAGACTTGGCAGCCATCGTTGCAAGTCAAAACACACATGGACCTCACATTGTAGACCTCAAATGCCTGGCTTAATGTGACCTTTTAGCCTGTCTTTGGGAAGCCTTGCCTGTTAGAATTCTCCAGAGCTTTCATTGAAATGAGCTTCTTCTCCATTTTATGGTTCCTGAATGAATTGAAACCCACAGTGCCTTCAACTTCATCCATGAAAAATGTCTAGAAAAATATCATTAAAGTTTGGAAATTCCCATCACCTGGTGGCACTGGAGAGCCTTTGGGGTCCTATTGCTGATCATGAGTGTACCAGACAGTGCCTTGATTGACTGGGTTTCATGAAAATGGTATAGAACAGAGATGCCAGTAACTTGGAGCCTGATGAGTAGTCGGCCTAGAGCAGTGGTGTGCAGGTGTGTGTTAAAACATCTGTGGTGGGGTGATGTGGATATGCCATTGGCTTCCAAATGCCTTGTGACTGATATGGTGCAGCCCCCATACCCTTGTATGTAAAGGCATCTTGTTATATGGAGAGGTTGCAGGGCAATGTTTAGAATCAGATTGCTATGGTCAAGGGGGCAAGCTATGTGGGATATAAGCCAGGTTGGTGCATTCTCCTGCAGACCCTTACCCACCACACGTGACAGAACTCCCTCTATCACTGTGTCCCAGTTGAACTTCTCGTATTTTGTGAAGCAAATACCAAACTCCCAGTACAGCTGCAAGAAACACCACGAAAATTGGAGGATGACCAAATGGCTTCACAGTCCACACTGGAAGACACTTAGCCCCCAGTGGCAACAGTTTACCTATAAAGAGAGAATTCAGCCCTGCTGCCTCATGTTCATAGGAAAAAAAGAAACCATGTCCTCCAGGTCATATAGATGCAGACCCAGCTTTGATGGTCTCACTACAAAGGAAGCTAAAGCTCCTGTCATCAACATATATTTCAGGTGCCCAAACTCAGAGGCAGTTTTTCAAAAAGTCTTTAGGCCAGCAGAGCTCCATGTTTTTGGAGTTTTTACCCTGTCCCTTACTTTTTGAAACTTCTCTACAACCTCGAAGGTTGTGAACTCCTGAGCATTTTCCATTACCGATATGTATTCACAGATTTTCTAACTCTTCTCCTCTAATTGTGTCTTACTTGGGGTGAAGGAAATGTCAAGGCATTGTTCTGAATGAGAGTTGGAAGATTTTTGGGTAGCACATATTTGCCTACACATTGGATTCATTTTCCAATTTTCCATTCAAAATACTGAATCCCTGACTGTCAAGGGTAGAAGGAATTCTTTTTCAAAGAACAGCCTGACACTTACAAGAAACAGCCACCAGGAGACATCCTGTCTGGAAGACATCCTGTAGCCATATGTGTCCCTGAGACATCCTGTGGCCATCTTTCTTCCAGAAACATCCTGAAGTTATCTCACCTTGTGAAGACATCCAGGAACTGCCAATAAGAGAGTTTTCCCAAATCCAGCATTTTAATACCCATGTGTGAACAATAAAATTTTGCAGCTTGATCAGAACTCCTGTGTTGCTCTCATCTCTCGTGTCTCTTTTCCCTTCATTCCTCCCCATCTAGGTTCGCTGCCCATGTTGATGTGTCCTGCCGGCCGGGACATCTGGCGCCCACCGACTGGGGCTCAAGCCATTGACTGAGGGGGAACCCCTTCCTCCTGGAAGACTTGGTCAAGAGGAGCCCGTGATCGTCTCAGCAGACACCACCCAAAGACATAACCAGGAGGAGGGTGGGAATGATGCACGGTGAGTGACCCACCATGTGACAAGCAGTATCGTCATATGATTTGTTTATTTCAGGCCTCAAGGAGTTCTTCAAGACATGGGGGGCACATGTTAAGAAAAAGGAGTTAAAATTTTTCTTTTCACACATAGGAGCATTGTGTCCATGGTTTCCTCTTGAACGGACCATTGATGGCAAAAATGGCTTAGAGTAGGAGACTGTTTAAAAGATTATTATGAATCCTTTGGCCCAGAAAAAATGCCAGTTACCACCTTTTCTTACTGGAACTTAATTAATGAAATTCTTAAAAGTTTTCGCTTTGACAATGGTACCTTACAACTTGTCAGGATTGGGGAAGAGATTATGCAAAAGACCTCTCGTCCCTCCTCTGCATGCCCATCATTAGTATAGACATAGACCCTTCTCAGTCTTCCCAGGACCCTGAGAACCTTTCTGGTCCCCCTCAAAATACAACCCTAATTAATAAGGCTCCAATGATTAAAAACCACCTTTATCCAGTTTTAAATCCCAGAGACACATTGACCCCTGGGAAGGATGCTATCTTGGAGAAGGAAGCAGCTCTCTACCATTCAGAAGACCCGCAACCTCTCAGGACCCTGCCACAGCCTACAGGATTTACACATCCACCTCCCTCCTATATCCCTCCTGCCTTTTGTGCTCTGGCCCTTCAGGGGCCAAGTGCCCCCCCAGATATTTTTTCCCTACTTCCCCTACCTAACCTCGCTCCCTTGCCAGCATCCTTCCAACATAGACGGGAAGAGATGCAACTTTTAAAATAATTAAATTCCCTTGACTCTGAGCTCTCTTCATTAGCCTTAGCTATGGAGTCAATGCAAGCTGGCCCACAGCGGTCTAATACAAAGTCGAAGCCACTCCATCGGCCTGTTCTCACCTTCCCAGTCACCACCAGTCAGATAGATAAGCCTGCCCAGGCTGAGGTCAAAGACTTCGATGAGGAACAAGAGGAGGAAGCGGGGGAAATGGATCAAGGAGATCAGGACTCAGAGGATGAGGAGTTCACCCCTGGGCAGGAAGGAACCCAGAGTCTACAAAAAATTAAGCCTATGTTTTCTTGAAAAACTTAATAAGGCTTGTGCTCACTATGGCCCCACTGTGCCCTACACGTTGGCTTTATTAGAAATCCACAGGGCACAATGGCTTACTCCCAATGATTGGAAATTTTTAGACCAAGCTACCTTCAGTGCCGGAGACTTCCTGTTATGGAATGCAGATTTCGAAGACAATGTCGGGAAACTGCTCAAATAATTTTAACTAAGGCCTCCTCTGAATCTGGGACTTAAGTTTAGCTAGTGGGCAATGCGCCTTTTGACACTAAAAATAACAGGCACGTTTCCCTCCTGGACTCTTGGCGCAGACTCATATGCCTGGTTTTCCTGCTTGGTGACACCTCCCTCAAAAGGCCTCGGCTACCAATTCCCTGGCAAAAATTTGACAAGTGCCCCATGAGCCTTATAGGTAGTTTGTTCCCCGGCTTAACCTAGCTGCGGAATGCTTGCATGAACCAAGCGAAGGTGAAAGCACCTATGTAAAACATCTTGCCTTTGAAAATGCCAACTCAGCATGTCAGGATGTTCTTCAACCACATAAGGATAAAGGGAAACTTTCTGAATTTAATAGACTCTGTGCAGGCGTGGGTGCAGCCCATGCCATGGGTCTCGCTTTAGGGGCCACCTTTACCAAGGCGTTTCACAATCCTGGCTCACGTACTTGCTTTACTTGTAAACAACCTGGCCATTTTGCATGTGGGTGTCCGACAGGCAAACAAAGCCTAGGAATAGCGTCTCCTCAAACTGGGGCTTAACCGCCCCCAGCTACCCTTTTCCATAGAAGTGGTAAAGGTCATCACTGGGGCAGTGAGTGTAGATCTAAGACAAATGCCCTCAGACAGCCTATTTCTTCCTGCTTCTTGGGAAGCTCCCTGCGGGGCCAGCCCCTGGCCACAACATCCCCCAGGACAAACACAGGAGCAATAAGGTTTGTTCCCTCCCAAACTCCCAACCTACCACAAAATCCTTCTTCACAATTGCCTCCCTCCAACTAGCCACCCCAGGCAGCGCAAAATTGGACCTCTGTGCCACCACAGTTACAATATTAGACTCAATGCAAGGGCCCCAGATAATACCCACTGGAATTATGGGTCCCCCTCCATCTCATACATGTGCCCTTATTCTTGGAAGAGCCTCCACTACCATACAAGGTGTTCAGGTCTTCGCTGGAATTAATGATAACGATTTCACTGAAGAAATAAAAATACTGGCCACTGCTATTAATGGAGTTGCCGCCATCCCAGCAGGAACAAGACTTGCACAATTAATTCTCCTTCCCTTGGATTCAGGAGGCATTTCCATCACCCAAACCTACCTCGGGGGGCTGCCTTCTTAGGCTTCTCTGATGTGTTTTGGGTTCAACCCATTTCTCACAATAGACCCACCCTTACCTTACTTACTGAAGGAAAGGAATTCCAAGGAGTTCTAGATATTGGAGCTGATGCCACAATTATTTCTCAAAAATACTAGCCATCAGGTTGGCCCCTCACTCCATCCTTGACTGACCTTAAAGGGATAGGAAAATAAAAAAATCCTCTCGTCAGCTCAAGGTCTATTAGCTGCACTGATAAAGATGGTAATAAGTCAACTGTCACTCCTTTCGTTGATTCTGACCTCCCTGTTAACGTATAGGGTGGAGATATTTTGAGTCATTGGAAGTTATTCTCGCCAGTCCCAATTCCATGGTGACTCATCAAATGCTTCCTATGAATTTTTTTCCTGGTACAGGCCTGGGGATACTGAAACAAGGACTGGTGGAGCCTATACAACCCATAAAAAAAACAAATACATGTGGACTTGTGTATTCATATTTTTAGTGTCGGTCCCTGACCCTCCTGTACCCCATGCAGATAAAATTATTTGGGAGACTCAGACTCCTGTGTTGGTGGATCAGTGGCCCCTTACCCAAGAAAAATTGGAGGCTGCCTCCACGTTAGTGCTGGAACAGCTGGCAGCCGGCCATGTAAAGCCCTCAACCTCACCATGGATTTCTCCTATTTTTATTATCAAGAAAAAATCAGGCAAGTGGCGCCTTTTACAATATTTGTGTGCCATTAATAAAGTTATGTGCCCGATGGGAGCACTACAGCCAGGCATTCCCACACCAGTGGCGATTCCAAAAACCTATTGTAAAATGGTTATTGACTTAAAAGATTGCTTTTTTACCATTCCTTTACATCCTGAGGATAGACCCTATTTTGCCTTTAGTCTCCCTCGCATTAATTTTCTGGGCCCTATACAGAGATTTCAATGGAAGGTTCTTCCCCAAGGTATGGCCAAGAGCCCTAGTCTTTGCCAAAAATACGTTGCTCAAGCAGTAGACCCTGTGAGAGAGTGATGAGCACAAAATTATATTTTACATTATATGGATGATTTGTTAATTGCTGCACCTAATACCCATGACCTTAATAATTGTTACTTGGACTTTTACAAAACCTCACTACCTTGGGACTACAGATAGCTCCAGATAAGTTTCAAACACAGGACCCTTATACCTATTTGGGCCTTAAACTTCAAGATAATCAGATCCAAATTCCTAAAATACAACTATGTGTGGACCATATTCACACACTTAATGATTTTCAAATATTACTGGGGGATATTCAATTGCTAGGAACATATTTAAAATTACCCACTTGTGTACTTTTGCCCCTTAATGATATTTTGATAGGTGATTCCCACCCCTCCTCCCCTCAAAAGCTTACTCCCGAGGCATGACATGCATTAAACCAAGCCACAGAAGCCATTGCCCAAAAGTTTGTTACACAAATTTCTTATAACCTTCCTCTGGTTCTGGTTATTTTCCACACTCCTCATACACCCACAGGAATATTTTGGCAGCGAGATCCACATTTTAAAAATAAAGGCTGCCCCTTGCTTTTGGTCCTTGTACCACCACATCCTCCAAGGTTATTACTGTTTATCTTGCTCAGGTAGCTTCTCTTATTTTTAAAGGTCGTTTGCTTTCTCGACAACATTTTGGCAAAGACCCTGATAATATTTTAATTCCATATACTAAGGACCAAACCCTTACTACAATTTTTACTACAGACATGGATGAATGGGATATTGCCCTATCAGGCTTTTTGGGAACAATTCATAACCACATCCCCAATGACCCCCTTTTAAATTTTGTCCAGTTACATCCATTTATTTTTCCCAAAATTACTCAAAAGGCTCCCATTCCTCAAGCCCTTACCTTTTTTACAGACGGTTCCAGTAATGGCCGTGCAGTCTTTGTTGTCAATAACAAGCCTACCACCTTTGATACTGTCTAACAGTCAGCTCAGTTTGTGGAATTGTTCGCCATAACACAAGTTTTTATAAAGTTTTTTGATAATCTTGTTAATATTTATACAGACAGTGCCTACATTGCTCATTCTGTGCCCCTTCTGGAGATTTCACCCACCATTAAGGCTTCTTCCAATTCCCCCTTTCTGTTTCACCAGCTTCAGCAGCTAATTCAGGCCAGAAAACATCCATTTTCCTTAGGACACATCATGACACACTCTGACCTTCTGAGCCCTCTAACACAAGGTAATGCCCAAGCTGATGCAGCAACACGTTCCATCTTTCCAATTTTTGTTGGCTCCATTCAAAAGGCCATGGAGTTACACAATCTTCACCATCTAAATTCCCAGAGCCATCGATTACTTTGGAAAATTACCAGGCAACACGCATGAGAAATAGTAAAAGCATGCCCTGCTTGCACTGTCTCCCTCCCCATTCAACACTTGGGAGTTAACCCCCGAGGATTACTGCCCAATCAGATTTAGCAAATGGATGTTATTCATTTTCCTGAATTTTGAAAAACCAAATATATATACGTTTCTATAGATACCTTCAGCAGCTTTATTTTTGCATCACCACATTCTTGAGAGGCTACCAAAGATGTCCTTTCTCATCTTGTTTCAGCCTTTTTCGTAATGTGTAAACCAATACATATTAAAACAGATAAATGTCCTGCATATACCAGTGCCAAGTTTAAACAGTTTTGTGCTACCTTGCAATTTTGTCATACTACTGAAATTCCATACAACACTCAGGGCCAAGGCATGTGGAACTTGCCCAGCTTACCTTAAAGACTTGGCTATCCCGTCTTAAGGCTTCCGCCCTTGTATTTACCACTCCCAGGGATCGCCTTAACCATGCATTATTTGCCCTTATTTTTCTTACCCTAGACAGTGAAGGCCATTTGGCCACAGACAGACACTGGCATCCTTCATCCAATTCTGTTCGCACACCTGTTATGTGGTGCAATCCCATTACAAATAAATGAAAACACCCACATCCTATCCTCATCAGGGGATGAGGCTCAGCTTGTGTTTTGGACCAAGAGCAAGCATCCCCAAGATGGTTACCAGAATGCCTGGTTAAACAGGTAAATTACTTACCTCAACCCAGGGACGGAGGCCCTCCCCCGAGGACAAATTTTCCTCCATTTCAGATACAGCCAACAATCTGTGCGAGGATCCTGCTTAAGGCACTTCTGCTGAACACGTTTGAACACAGAGTCCTTGGACCTCTAATTTCCAACATCATGGGGTACCTTTTTGCCCCCCCCCCGTGAATGCAAAGGAGGATTTTGGACTGAGGCTCCCACTAGTTGGACCCAGACTGCTGACTGCATGACTAAAGTGACTTACCTCCGTGCCAAGGTTGACCATAATCTCGGAGGAGTTCATCAGCCTAAATGGGTATGTGTTAACAAGCCAAAGATTATTCCCCCTAGTACAAGTAAAGCTCTCCAAAATTGTTCTGCAACTTGTACGCATACCCAGGCGATGCATGTCTCTTGTAATGCGTCGGCTTCACTTTGTGTTAATAAACAGGGAGAACAATTTTTTGAAGCCTCCCTAACTAAAACTCATGCAGCAGAGGGACCACTATTCATTATACCCCCATTCTCTTTGACCATGGAGGAGATGGCAAATACTCCAAGCTACAGTCAGCTGGGTGCCAAGGCACTGTCGGAAAACCTTCCTACTGGCCCATTAAGGCCCCTACAGGGGTCTCTGATGGTGGAGGACCCACTTATTCTGTCAAGCATCCTCAGATAATCAAACTTTTGAAACCCCAAATCCCTGAGCTCACATATCATCCCTTAATGTAGCCTAAATCCCAGTTCCCAGGTTTAGATACCAATACATTAGATATTTTGCAAACTACATTCTCCTAGCTTAATAATTCGAACCCCACCCTTGCTGGTGATTGCTGGCTCTGCATGACAACAGGGGCAATCATGCCTATGGCAGTTCCTATTAATTCTATCATGGACAATGATAATACATGCCAACCCGGATTTCCCTTTAAAGTACAGCCTATAGGCACTTTTACATTATTTCTTTTAGGCACGATGCAGAATAATACCTATGATATTGATGTTCGACTTACTTCCTTTGGAAATTGCTCAACAGTATAAAATTATTCCTCACCCACCCCATCTCTTTGTCCCTCCAATGGCACAGTTTTTATGTGTGGAGGAAACTCGGCCTTCCCACGCTTCCAGCAAATTGGACCATTGGTTGTGTTCTTGCTTTATTACTCCCTGATATAACTATTGTCCCAGGAGATGAACCTCTACCAATTTCTAGCCTAGACACTTTAGTCAAAAGACATAGGTGGGCAATACAGGCTTTACCACTCATTGCCAGCCTTGGAATAACAGCTGCTGTGGGCACAGGTACAGTGGCTTAGGCACGGCTATTCACTCTTACCATCGCCTGTCTCAACAACTTATAAATTATGTACAAACTTTATCAGGAACCATTAAAGATTTGCAGGACCAAATAAATTCCCTGGCAGAAGTGTTCCTTCAAAACAGACAAGGCTTAGATTTGCTGACAGCTCACCAGGGAGGTATTTGCTTAGCCTTAGGGGAACGATGCTGCTTTTATGCCAATAAATCAGGCATAGTACGCATTAAAATTAAGCAGCTTCAAGAAGATCCAGAAAAGAGACAAAGGGAACTATTTGAAAATCCCCTCTGGATTGGGCATAATGGATTTCTACCCTACCTTCTTCCCCTATTAGTCCCTTTGTTGGGTTTACTTTTAATGGTGTCCATAGGCCCCTGCATTATAAAGAGGCTGGTACAATTTATTAAAGAACAGATTAATATTTTGGTTTCTAAGCCCATACAGGTCCACTATCATGGTCTGGAGATGGAAGACAGCACTGCCAACATTTAAAAGAATGTTCAACCCTTCTCACAGGCTTATTAAGTTTACATCCCCACAGATCTCTCTTTCTTACAGAAAACTATAAGTAACAGCTCTGAGCAACCATCTTCTACCCTTGCAATAAGGGTTCGTTCTCCATGGGCCCCTCCGCTTGGGGGAGGACACACCCTTGGAATGAGCACGTTAGGCCATAATAACGGAGGGTCCAGGAAGGACTGCAGGAGGATGGATCCACGGATCCCCAAACACAAGACCTCTGAATGACACGCTCTGGTGCATGGCGGTTGGCATGCTATCCCCTCAAAGATGTCTCCTCCAAAAACATGCCAAAGCCAACACGAAATCTCCTAGGAAAGATGCTCGCTCAAATCAGGAGATATTCTAAGGCATCCTAGAGAAACTAAGCCACTATCACCCCCTAAATCCATGGCCTGTAAGGTATGGTCGAATATTTTATATAACAAAAGGGGAGATGTCAGGGGCTAGAAGGAAGTTCTCCTTCAAAAAATAGACTGACACAAGAAACAGCCCCCTGGGACACAACCTGCCTGGGAGACATCCCACAGCCATCTATCTCCTTTTGACATCCGGCTACCATCTGTCTACCTGAAACATCCTGAGGTTATCTCACCCTGTGAAGACATCCAGCAACTGCCGATAAGAGAGCTTTCCCATCCGCAGCATATAAATACCCTCTGAGAATAATAAAAGTTTGCAGCATGATCAGAACTCCTGTCTTGCTGTCATCTCTCGTGTCTCTTGTCCCTTCATTCCTCCCCAACTAGGATCGACACGCAAGTTGATGTGTCCTGCCAGCCGGGCCATCTGACACTAACCCATACCCTCCTAGACTCTGATGACAAATCCTAAAATGATGGAGAAAAATAACCCAAACAGAATAGAAATACAAGCAGTTCAGAGGAGGCATGGTGTATAGTTGCACTTGCCTTTTGCATGATATAGGGTAGGTGTTATAAATCTAGTTAATTTTTAATTGAAATAGTTCTCCATGTGTTTTTAAAGTTAACAAATATGTGAATTCCTGTCTCCCTTTCTCTGTAGCCGATTCAGCACATGTATTTTTATATGCACATATAGAATCCTACCTGGTATCAGATGTACATTCTTGTGAGGTGGCTGACTTGGAAGATACAAATTGTGAGAAGAGATCACTCCTCCTAAACGCTGTTGGAACAGAAAATTCAACCTATGGGTGAGCCTCCTAGTAGAACAACATTATACATAAATCCATGTTCAGTAAATTAAATATTTTTGCATCTGTGGATGATATATACTTCATGATGAATTTCGATTGGCATATATATTGCTACATTTTATTGTCTGGGTGTGTGTGTTGTGTGTGTGTGTGTGGGGGATATATATATATATATATATATATATATATATATATATATATATACACTCTCCAAATATTTCAAAATATGAAATATATGTGTCTTACATATACTACCTAAATTCATTCATGTTCATGTATGTGGATTTATAATCAACTTTTCACAATATTATTCTCAGAAATATTCATCCACCTGAATTACATATTTGTTTTCTAGTACTGAAAACTAACTTCAGTGAGTGGTGCATACAATCCTAATATTTCTACAGTAACTGACCCAGTTTAACATCAATGCAACTAGATTCCTCTTGGATATGATGTCTATATTGAAGTTCATTTTATTCAACACTGGTACATAACTATTTGTTCAGTTTATACATATCATAGGATATATATTTCATCAACAACTTCAATAATTTATAGGATTTTGATTCACTTTCAATCATTTCCTGATTCAGAACACATGTATTCCTCCAGGTTACTTGATTGTTTTTTCTTGAGACTTCTTTCCAAACGCTTTTTTTTTTCGATTTCCATAATCATTTTGAAGAAAAACTGACACACTCTTCATGATAAACCATAACCCTAATATTACCATTAGATGTATTTCTGGTTGGAATGAATGATTGCATATAAATATACGATTTTCTGTTTATTTTCAGATATCAATTCAATCGAATATTTAAAGTTGGAACAAGTTATAATATTTAATCACAGTATCGTCTATTCATAAATTATCTCTATGTTCATAGACACAGAGTAAATCTATTTGTAACCCCAATACTAATTTTTTCATCTTCAAAATGTTGCTCCCAGAAATGGTGGAAGAAATACTCATGTCACCTAATCTACATATACATTTTATCACAGTAATATTCTGGACACAAAAAGAAGAGGTCACACTTATGATTGTATCAAAGCCTAAATGAAAAGTGAGCATAGATTACTGAAAACATTGATGTCCAGTGTGCCTAATGCTCTCAAATGTCAATCCTATTGGTGACTACATATTTGTTTCTTCTTAAGACTACATTTTGAACCTCAACCCTGTTGCAAATGTCTAATCCTATCACTCAATTTATACTTTGCCTGATTTCCTAATGTCTCTATTGATGTCTGCTTACCTAAATATTTTCCCCAGTTCACCATTGTGACTGACCCTTCACGTGTGCTGACATTTACATTCACTCTCTAAACGATACACAATTGCTAAAGAACTTTTGGTCCAAATTCTGTACTCAGTCTTTTTCTGAAACTTATCGAATATCTTCCTAATCCTACCGACTATCCCTGTTCTAGTGGATGTTCACTTCTACATTCAATCATCCAAGGTACAAGGTCCTATGCCATTGATTATCGTTTTATCTGAAACACCTGTGCAGAACGTATATCAAAGCTAAGTATCCCAATCAATAGCGCAATGCCCTTCTGGGCTCAAATCTTACCTAGATTTTTGTTTTCATACTTATATTTCACCTATATATTCTTATAAATATCACAGGTTCCCAATACCATTATTCATCAATTAGAATAATTCCTAACCCAAATCAAACCTGTTATTAACCCTAACCATACACTGTTCCCTCAATCTAACTTTACAGAAGAGGAGGGACCAAGTTGGTCTTACTATACAGGAATGTAGAAAATCTTCCACCTGTTGTAAAACTCAAAGGTCCATGAAGAAGTGATCCCTGGAGAACATGTAGGCAGCCATGAAGGACCTGAGAGAGCAAACGTCATCTTCCATTGCAAACAACCTGGTCAGGATGAAGGGTTGTGTCTGAATCAGCCTCTCTGTTCATAATGTAGAGAAGATGGACACAAACAGTCCTGTTTGGAGAGCTGTTCCTGGGTGCCTATGGTTCATATACCATTCTAACTTGTGAAAGTGTCACAGGAAGTAGGAGAAGCCTCGATCTCATGGGACCCTTGGAAGCAACTGTTAGGACAAAGTGGTTGCCAAAGCAGTGACCTCATTCAGTTCCTGAAGGAAGTGACCTCACCTCACTTCCTTGGTCATGGAACTCTCAGTACTTGGGATCCAGGAAGCAAGGTACCAAGAGCCTGTCCCAGTCCCAGTCCCAGTGGGCTCACTTGTTTGGATTTACCAAGGACAGAGTCAGTCTTTCATGGTACCTACAGATATGAGGATGGCCAACTGCCAGGAAAACTCAGAAGAGGGGCCTTTCTTTAGAAAGCAGATAGTGGCTCACTGCTGGCTCCTGACAAGTTCACAGAGTTGGTGATTTCCGGGGATCATAAGTTGGCCCACCAGTCAGAAGACACTCTGGATAGTCACAGACATACTTTGTAGAAGGTGGTGCCTCTGTGGTTGTCGGTGTGGGTTTGTGGTTTTGTCTCATGTTCTGAGAATAGGTAGAAAAGGCGGTTTGTTTGATTTGGAGTGAACTGTTTATAGTAAGTCGTTTGGCAAGCAAGAGTTTCTATGTCTGTGTATCTCACTGTGTCCATGGTTTTAGACATTAGAAAACAGAATGCATCAATTGTTGTGTCCTGTCTAGTAGAAAGCTTCCCAGCATTCATCCTGCCGAATTTATGAATGGATTTCAGCTTGCCTTATCGATGAGCAACATGTGGTATCTTCCAAAATTCCTCCATTCTTCATGAATTCTGGCTACTCTCCAGAATAGGCTCATGGTTTTGTGTCCAAGATATGTAGCAGTTCCAAGCCCTGTGACATGGCCATGTACTGGATACCTGAAGGGAATGTCGAGCATCTCAAAAAACTCAGATATAAGTGTGACCATGATAGTCTAAGTGGAGAAACCCTGCTTTGGGCCTTTTGCTTACCTATTGTTCTGTTGCCCTGAATGTCAGGAAGGTCTTTGCCTCAAGACATTCGTTTGTGAAGCCTGAAGAAAACAGGTTCAAATGGAAATGAATGGACATCACCTGTGGATCTTTGCTTAATTCCTTTGGAAATGGAAGTGTCTGAATCAGCCTCTTGGCCCTGTGTCAGGCCGTGGCTTAGATTCTCAACCCCTGAAGAATCTAAAGAAACATCACATGTGTGCATCCAAAACAAAAATGGCCAAAAGTGCAGTTATTGTGGATGAAGTCTCTCCCCATTCTCTGTGAGGTTCCTGACCTCCATCAAGTTAGAATAGGGATCCTTTGGGCCAAATCATTTCTTCAAAGCCCTAAAGAGGCTTGCCCATAATTGCTTGAATTTTCCCGTGACTACAATTCACATAAAGAATCCAAACTGCACAGTCAATACGCCTCAAATTGGAGAAACAGAGAAGTATTAACAGCAGGCCTATATGAACACTCCTGGTTCACAGGAGTTGTGTCCAGGCCACCCTGAATTTAGGCAAATTAGGGGCAAGAGAGATTATTTAGGAGACTGTCTTGAGCTTCGCCCCTCGTGGAAAATTCCAGCGATAGGTTATGATGAGTGTCTATATAAAAGAACATGAGGGCCATGTGGGAGTGTTTTGGTTTTAATTGTGGTTGTTAGTGTGGTGGTTGGAAGAGATGACTGGGTCCACCTTGACATGAACTCTGGTGTTTTTCCCCTTAGAGACTGAGTTCTGGAACTGACCTCAGAAAAGTATTGCCATTAATTGTGTTGGGATTTTAGGAGGCCATGCATGAGAGTCGCCCTTGGAAACTGAGATCAAGGCCCAGGGTGGCTTTCAACAGAGCACTGGGAATCACAGACAAGATATCACATAATTTTCTTCTGAAAGACTTGGCAGCCATAGTTGAGAGTCAAAAGACACATGGACCTCACATTGTAGAACTCAATGGGCCTGGCTTCATTTGACCTTTTGGCCATTCTTTGGGAAGCATTACCTGTGAGATTTCTCCAGAGCTTTCATTGAAATGAGCTTCGTCAAGATTAATGGTTCTGGAATGAACTGAAACTCACAGTGCCTCCAACGTCATTGTTGAAATATGGCTAGAAAAATACCATGAAATTTTTGAAATTTCCATGACCAGCTGGCACAGGAGAACCTTTGGATGTCCTGTTGCTGATCATGAGTATAACAGACAGTGCCTTGATTGACTGGTTTTAATAAAAATTGTGTAAAACAGAGATGCCAATAAGTTGGAGCCTGATGATTAGTGGGCCTAGATAATTGGTAGGCAGGTGTGTGATAAAACATCTGTAGTGGGGCCATGTGGATCTGCCATTGGCTTCCAAATGGCGTGTGACTGACATGATGCAGCCAGCAGTCCCTTCTAAGTAAAGGCATGTTGTTATATGGAGAGGTTTCAGGGCAATGTTCAGAATCGATTTGCTATGGTCAATGGGGCAAGCTATGTGATATAGAAGCATGGTTGGTGCATTCTCCTGCAGAAATTGTAATACCACATGTGACAGAACTCCCTGCTGCACTGTGTCCCAGTTGAACTCCGTGTATTTCATGAAGCAAATACCAAACTCCCATTGTAGCAGCAAGAAACACCATGAAAATTGGAGGATGAACAAATGGCATCACAGTCCACACAGGGAGACACTTAGAACACAGTGGCCACAGTTTACCTACAAAGATCAAATTCAGGACTGGTGTCTCATGTTAATTGGAAAATAAGAAACTATGTTTTACAGGTCACATAGGTGCAGACCCAGCTTTGATGATCTCAGTACAAAGGAAGCTAAAGCTCCTGATAACAACATATGTTTCAAGTGCCCAACCTCAGAGGCAATTTCTCAAGAAGTCTTTAGGCCAGCAGAGCTCCATGTTTATGGAGTGTTCACCCTGTCCCTTACTTTTGGAAACTCCTGTACCACCTTCAAGGTAGTGAACTTCTTAGCATATTACATTCCAGATAAGTATTCACTGATTTTCTAATTCTTCTCCTCTAATTATGTCTTACTTGGGGCGAAGATAATGTCAAGCCATTGTTCTGGAGGAGTGGGAAGATTTTGTGTGGCACATATTTGCATACACATTGGATACATTTTCCAATTTTCCATTCGAAATACTGAATCCCTGACTCTAACCCCTACCATACTAGACTCTGACTACTAGTCGTAATATGATAGAGAATAATAACCAAAACAGAATAGAAATACAAGCAGTTCAGAGGAGGCATGGTGTATAGTTGGAATTGCCTTTTGCATTATATAGGGTAGGAGTTATAAATCTAGTCATTTTTTTGTTGAAATAGTTCTCCGTGTGTTTTGAAAGTTAACAAATATGTGAATTCCTGTCTCCTTTTCTCTGTAGCCTATTCAGCACATGTAATTTTATATGCACATATAGAATTGTACCTGGTATCACACGTACATTTTTGTGAGGTGACTGACTTGGCAAATACAAATTGTGAGAAGAAATCACTCCTCCTAAATGCTGTTGGAACTGAAAATTCAATCTATGGGTAAGCCTCCTAGTTGAACAACATTATACATAAATCCATGTTCAGTATATGAATATTTTTGGGTCTGTGGATGATATGTATTTCATGATGAATTTCGATTGGCATATATATTGCTAGTTTTTAATGTCTGTGTGTGTGTGTGTGTATATATATATATATATATATATATATATATATATATACTCTCCAGATTTTTCAAAATATGAAATATTTGTGTCTTATTTTGCACTCCCTAAATTCATTCATATTCATGTATGTGGATTTATAATCCACTTTTTAAAAAATTATTCTCAGAAATATTCATCCACCTGAAATACATATATTTTCCTAGTACTGAAACAGTTTTCAGTAAATGGTGCATCCAAATCCTAATATTTCGGCATTGCAAGATGGCTGTGAAGACAGTGTATCACACCCAGTGTACCCTGCCACTGCGCAAGTGAATAACGAGTTAGAGCAATGTAAAACTATCTTGTTAGGATCTTACAGGAAAATGGGTGTTTACCGAAACCTAGAAGAATGATTTCCACCACCGAGGTCCGGTAATTGAGTCTCAAACACAAGCCACTTGTGCAACTGGAGATCCATTCTGATTGATCCGCGTGACCTGCCCTGTGTCTACAAATGGTGAGGCACCACCGAGAAGCGACCAGCAAGCAGGGAGAAACGTTGCTGCGGATTCTGTGGAATCCTGCTGGCTGAGCATCCACTGAGCCCCCAGCTGAATTCGGGATTTCAGATGGGGAAGTTAGCAGTACATTTCTATGCCCCAAAGTGGAAACTCCACAAAGGAAACCAACAGCCACCATCTTGGAGAGCTGAAGTAACCACCACCACTCCCTGACAGATTGCAAGAATAAAACAGGTGTGTGTTTCTCAGCTCATCTCACATACAGAGGGGAATTCACATAAAATATCTCCTAGGCTTTTGGGGGAGGGATAATCAGAGCAAGTCTGCATAAAGACTGGGAGAAAACTAGAGGCACCTGACCTTCATCTCCCCTTCCCATCAGCGGCAAAAATGAAACTTGTCTAGCCAGTGCGGGGCGATGGGCAAGCGAAAAAAATTAAAACAATAGAGTTCCAGGGTTCCCAATAGACACCCTCCCCACCCAACAAACGGCAGACCCAGAGAACAGTTTGAGCTGCCGAGAAGCATCACTCAGGAGAAATCTGGTCTAGCAGGAGAAATCAGGACTAGCAGGATAAACCAGGGGACTAGAGGCCAGGCCCTCCTGACTGGCTGGCTGGAGAAAGCCGGCCCACTGCCAGTGTGACTGGGCAACTGGAGACCACCTTCCTGCTGGCGCCAGCCCACCTGCTGACGCTATGTCTTGACGGCTGGAGAACGCGCGCCTGCCGGCGACCGAACGCGCAACTGTGTGGCTAGAGATCACCCACCAGCCGAAGACAGACCACAAGCTGCCCGCGCTACTGGGTGGCTGGAGACTGCCGGCCTGCCAGCGACCGGGAGCTGAAACCAACCAGAGACAATCCAGTCCACCCACCCAATTCGGACACTCCGGCAAGGAGCCTGGGGCCCACCACAGCAGAGAGGTGACATCACTGGAGCTCGGCCGTCAGAATTCCTTAACAGCGGAATCCACTTAAGCAGGCATAGTCTACCAACACAAAGGAGAGAAAACAGAGATATATAAACCCATAACAAATCTATAGAAGAGAGCAGAAACACAGCAATCAAATAGAGCTGGAAAATGACGTGAACATCATGAAAAAACAAGGGAAAACAAGGTGTACAAACAATGAAGGACAACTTAATACTACAGGAGAACCTAGAAGCATCAGAAACAGGGATAGGGAAAAAACTTAAGTCATACCTAACTCAGATGGAAAGGAATAAGAGAGAAGACATGAGGCAGCAAGTCTAAGGATAAAAGTATATTTTGAAAATGAATTAAACAAACAAATTCAAATGGCAAAGAACAAGCTTTACCAGGAGATAGAGATCTTTTAAAAAATCATACAGTAATTCTAGAAATGCAGGAAACTATAAACCAAATTAAAAACTCAAACAAGAATATTACAAATAGACTAGATCAAGTAGAAGTCAGAACATCAGATAATGAAGACAAAGTTTGTCAACTTGAAAAGAATATAGTCAACACAGAAAACATGCTTAAATCCCATGAGCAACTACTCAAGAGATATGGGATGTCATAAAAAAAACAAAATTGGGAGTCATCGGGATAGAAGAAGGCATAGAAATTCAAACCGAATGAATGAACAACATATTAAATGAAATAATTCTAGAAAACTTCCCAGAGATGAAAGATGGAATGGATTGCCATATCCTGGAAGCCTACAGGACCTCAAACATTCAAAACCATAATAGACAAACTCCAAGACATATAATTATGAAGATAGCCAAAATACAGAACAAGGAGAGAATATTAAAAGCTACGAAAGAAAGTAGGCAGATAACATTCAGGGGTAAACCAATAAGGTTAACAATTGATTTTTCATCACAGACTTTGAAAGCGAGAAGATCTTTGAACAATGTATTTCAAACACTGAAAAATAATGGATTCCAACCAAGAATACTGTATCCAACAAAATTAAGCTTCAGATTTGACAATGAAATTAAGTCCTTCCTGATAAATAAAAGCTAAAAGAATTCGCAGACAGAACACCAGCACTGCAAAGCATTTTGAGCAAAATACTACAAGAAGAGGAATTGAAAAATAGTGCCCAAAACTAACAGCGGGAGGTATCTCAGTAAAGGGGTAAGAAAAAAACCAAAAAGTAAAAACTACCCAAATTAAAATGAATAAATAAATAAACATGACTGGAAGTACAAATCATATTTCAATTGTAACCTTAAATGTTAAAAATCTAAACTCACCAATCAAGAGACATAGGCTAGTAACCTGGATCAAAAAAATAAATCCAACAATATGCTGCCTTCGAGAGACTCATATGAAAGGTAAAGACATACACAGGCTGAAAGTGAAAGGTTGGGAAAAATCATACCACTCATATGGCCCTCGGAAGCAACCAGGAGTGGCCATACTCATATCATATAAAATCAACTTCAAACCTACGTTAATCAAAAGGGATAAAGTAGGACACTATATATTGTTAAAAGGAACCATCCACCAACAAGACATAACAATTATCAATTGGTATGCACCAAACAATTGAGCTGCAACGCTCCTAAAACAAACTCGCCTCAAGTTCAAGAGTCAAATAGACTACAACACAATAATTATGGGTGACTTCAACACACCGCTCTCGCCATTAGACAGATCCTCTATAAAAAACTGAATAAAGAAACTATAGAATTCAACAGCACAATCAATAACCTTGACGTAACCGACATTTATAGAATACATCAACCATCATCAAGTGGATACACTTTATTCTCAGCAGCACATGGATCCTACTCCAAGTTAGACCATATATTATGCCATTGGGCAACTCTTAGTAAATATAAAGGCGTGGAGAAAATACCATGCACCATACCTGATCATAATGGAATGAAACTGGAAATCAATGATAAAAGAAGGAAGGAAAAATCCTACATCACATGGAAAATGAACAATATTCTACTGAATGATCAATGGGTTACAGAAGACATAAAGGAGGAGATAAAAATATTTTTAGAATCAAATGACAATACAGACACATTGTACTGGAATCTATGGGACACAAAGAAGGCAGTTTTAAGAGGGAAATTCATTTCTTGAAGTTCTTTCCTCAAAAAAAAGAATAAAACAACAAATAAATAAACTCACAGTACACATCAAAAACCTAGAAAAGGAAGAGCAAAACAACAGCAAATGTAGTAGAAGACAAGAAATAATTAAAATTAGAGCAGAAATCAACGAAATTGAAACAAAAAAAAACATTGAAAAAATTGATAAAACTAAAAGTTGATTCTTTGAAAAAATAAATAAGATTTACAGGCCCTTAGCCATGCTAAGGATGAGAAGAAGAGAGACAACTAAAATTACTAACATACCGAATGAAAAAGACAATATCACAACAGACAGTACACAAATACAGAAGATAATTAGAAAGTATTTTGAAACCCTATATTCCAATAAAATGGAAGATAGTTAAAATATCGATAAATTTCTTAAGTCATACGATCTGCCCAGATTCAGTCAGGAAGACACACACAATTTAAACAGACCAAAAACAAAGGAAGAAATAGAAGAAGCCATCAAAATACTACCAACCAAAAAAAGCCCTGGACCTGATGGGTATAGAGCAGAGTTCAAAAAAACCTTCAAAGAAGAATTAATACCAATACTTTTCAAGCTATATCAAGAAATAGAAAAATAAGGAGCTCTTCCAAATTCATTCTCGGAGTCCAAAATCACCCTGATCCCAAAACCAGACAAAGACACTTCAAAAAAGAAAACTACAACCAATATCTCTAATGAACTTGGATGCAAAAATTCTCAATGAAATCCGTGTGAATTGAATCCAAAAGCATATCAAAATAGTTGTGCACCATGATCAAGTAGGATTCTTCCCTGGAATGCAAGGCTGGTTCAATATACGGAAATCAATAAATGCTATTCACCACATCAATAGACTTAAGGACAAGAACCATATGATCATCTCGATAGATGTAGTAAAAACATTCGACACAGTTCAGCATCCCTTTATGTTCAAAACACTAGAAAAACTAGAAATAACAGGAACTTACCTCAACATTGTAAAAGCTATATATGCTAAACCTCAGGCTAGGATCATCCTAAATGGAGAAAACTGAAGGCATTCCCTCTGAAATCTGGAACAAGACAGGGATGCCCTCTATCACCACTTCTATTCAATTTAGTTCTTGAAATACTAGCCAGAGAAATTAGACAGACAAAAGAAATTAAAGGCATAAAAATAGGAAAAGAAGAACTTGAATTATCGCTATTTGTGGATGACATGGTAATATATTTAACAGACCCAAAAGGGTCTACAAAGAAACTGCTAGAGTTAATAAATGAAGGATATAAAACCAACACGCATAAATCAAAGGCATTCCTGTATATCAGCAACAAAACTTCTGAAATGGAAATGAGGAAAACCACTCCATTCACAATATCCTCAAAGAAAATAAGATACTTGGAAATCAACCTAACAAAACAGGTGAAAACCACAGAACCCTAAAGAGAGAGATAGAAAAAGATCTTAGAAGATGGAAAAATGTACCCTGTTCATGGATAGGCAGAACTAAATTCATCAAAATGGCGAAATTACCCAAAGTTCTATACAGGTTTAACGCAATGCCAATCAAATCCCAATGGCATTTCTTGTAGAAATGATAAAGCAATCATGAAATTCATATAGAAAAACAAAAGACACAGAATAGCAAAAGAAATTATAAGCAGGTAGTGTGAATTGGGAGGTATAGCGATACCAGAGTTCAAACTTTACTACAAAGCAATAGTAACAAAAACAGTGTGGTACTGGTACGAAAACAGGCAGGTGGACAAATGGTATAGAATGGAGGACAGATAAACCAATCCACAAAATTACAACTTTCTTATATTTGATAAAGTGGCTATAAACATGCAATGGATGAAGGATAGCATCTTCAACAAATGGTGCAGGGAAAATTAGAAATCCATATGCAACAAAATGAAACTGAATCCCGTTCTCTCACCATGCACAAAAGTTAAATCAAAATAGATCAAGGAGCTAGATATCAAATCAGAGACACTGCGTCTCATAGAAGAAAAAGTTGGCTACGATCTATATACTGTGGGGTCAGGCTCCAAATTCTTTAATAAGACATCAATAGCCCAAGAGTTAATAACAAGAAAAAAACAAATGGGACTTACTTAAACTAAAAAGTGTTTTTTCTCAAAAAGAGAAACAATAAGAGAGGTAAATAGAGAGCCTACATCCTGGGAACAAATTTTTACCCCTCACACTTCAGATAGAGCCCTAATATGCAGAATATACAAAGAACTCAAAATATTAAACAATAAGATAACAAATAACCCAATCAACAAATGGGCCGAGGACCTAATCAGACACTTCACAGAGGAGGACATACAATCAATCAACAAGTACATGAAAAAATGCTCACCATCTCTAGCAGTCTGAGAAATGCAAATCAAAACCACCTTAAGATACCATTTTACTCCAGTAAGATGAGCAGCCATTATGAAGTCAAACAACAATAAGTGTTGGCGAGGATGTGGGGAAAAGTGTACACTTGTACACTGCTGGTGGGACTGCAAATTGGTGAGGCCAATTTTGAAAGAAGTATGGATATTCCTGGGAAAGCTGGAAATGGATCCACCATTTGACCCAGCTATCACCCTTCTTGGACTGTTCCCTGAGGATCTTAAAAGAGCAGAGCGTACTATAGGGATACTGCCACATCAATGATCATAGCGGCACAATTCACAATAGCTAGACTGTGGAACCAAATTAGATGCCCTTCAATAGATTAATGGATAAAAAAATGTGGCATCTATACACAATGGAGTATTACACAGCACAAAAATGACAAAATCATAGAATTTGCAGGGAAATGGATGGCATTAGAGCATATTATGTTAAGCGAAGCTAACCAGTCCTTAAAAAATAAATGCCAAATGTCTTCTCTGATATAAAGAGAGCAAATAAGAGCAGAACAGGGAGGAAGAGCATGAGGAAAATATTAACATTAAACAAAGACGAATGGGGGGAGAGAAAGGGAGAGAGAAGGGAAAGCTTATGAAAATTGTAGGAGACCCTCAATGTTACACAAAATCGCATATAAAATGTTGTGAGGGGAAGTGGGGGGGAAACAATGGAGAGAATTGAACAATAGCAGATGAGGTAGAGAGGGAAGATGGGAGGGGAGGAGAGGGTGGATAGTAGGGGATAGGAAAGGTAGCAGAATACAACAATCACTAATATGCCATTATGTAAAAGTGTGAATGTGTAATCGATGTGATTCTACAATTCGTATTTGGGGAAAAAATGGGAGTTGATAAACCAATTGAGTCAAATGTATGAAAGATGATATATCTTGAGCTTTGTAATGTTTTGAACAACCAATAAAAATAAATAAATAAATAAAGGTTTAAAATTTAGTGGGAAGAAATCAGCTAAAAATGGGTTCAGATGTGTTCATTTTGCTATGCAGAAACTTTGTTTTGTGTAGTTGTAAATATCACAAATTTATTTTACCAAAAAATGCACATAAATTGAGATGAAAGGATAATTCACCTATCTTCATGAAAAATTCATAGCATTTTCTACATTTTTCATACTTCATTTTTTTCGTGAATATTTTGACATGGACAAGGTCTAGTCTTAGGCTATTCTTCCAGAATACTACCTCATCTGACAAGTTCGTACAATGTGTTGGATTGTTCTTTTCATCTTTTATTTAATAGTTTCTAGCTGATAATGTGTATTTTTCTTATCTTTATTTGGACATTATCTTTGCATTTTATGTTTTACTGGGGAAGAGACTCATCAAAAGCTCTTTATTATATGTATCAACAATCAAACATTTAGAGCATGCAATTATTCTTAATTTTGCATGAAAATAAATTTGTACCATTTTTCTTATAAAGATGTAGTATTATTAATAATGTCCCTACTGTAATAAGTAACTACTTACAAGAAGAATTAAACAATTGACTTTATATCAATTATGAACATGAAAAGTACTAAAATAAGTATTTGGCAATTAATACACAATTGATAGAAATAGAAATCACAAGAACCCATTTAAAATGTCAGTGCATATGGTCCTTAAATAATAGGTTGTTCAAATAAAATTTCTCTAATTCATAAGAGTTAATATGCCATATTACAGCTTAATGTGATATAAAACCTTAAATTATCAGTATTGATAAATAAGAATGATACCTTTTTACTTAAATATGTTTATTTGATTTTCACTGTAAGATGTTAATTATGGAAGAATTGAGAATTAAGAAAGACTTGGTCTATATTATTTCTAACAGGAAAATCAAAGTACTTTTAAATATATATGTATATATATATAATATATGTAATGCATATGCATGAATATAGATACATATGTGTAATAAATGTATTGTAATATATCTATCAGGTGATTATAATTTTTAGATTTTCTCAAGAAAAAGAATGACTATAAAAAACAGTCTTAAACTTAAATTTCATAGCATACTACTGTTTGTAATGACATGAGAGAAAAATAGATATGGAGGGGAAACGAAAAAGGAAGGGAGAGAAGGGGGAAATGGGGAAGAAAGTGAGTAAAGAAGAGGGACATGAGTGTATGATGTTAAGATAAAAGTGGAGGGGCTGGGTTTGTGGCTCAGTGGTAACATGCTTTTCTAGCATATGTAAGGTACATGGTTCTATTCTCAGCACCACATACAAATAAACAAAATGAAGGTCAATCAACAACTGAAAAAATAAAAAATAAAAAAGAAGAAATATTATGAAAATTCCAAGCTTTGATGAATGTTAAATAAAAAAAATTATGTTACATAGCCTTATGTAATTTTAGACTATCCAAAATAGTCACTAAATTTTAGATTATTAGTGCTATAACTAAAAATCCATTGATCTTTCCTCTACATTCTGTGGCATGCTAGTGCTAAAATAAATTGTATTATTAATCCCCCCCAAAATCCTAATATTTCTACAGTAACTGACCCAGTTGAACATCAATGCAAGTAGACATGATGTGCATTTTGACGTTCATTTTTATTCAACACTTGTACATTACTATTTCTTCAGTTTATGCACATCATAGCATATATGTCTCATCAAAATTTCGCAAATTTATAGGCATTTGTTTCACTTTCAATCACTTCCTGCTTGAGAACACATGTATTCCTCCATGTTTCTTGACTGCTCTTTTCATGAGACTTCTTTCCAAACACATTATTTTCGATTTCCATTATCACATTTGAAGCAAAACTCACAAACCCGTCACAATAAACCATAACACTAATATTACCATTAGATGTGTAACTGGTTGGAATGAATGGTTCTATATCAATATAAGATTTCTTACTTAGTTTCAGATATCAATTCAATCCATTATTTAAAGTGGAACCAGTTATATTATTCATTCACAGTACAGTCTATTCACGAATTATCTCTATATTCATAGACACAGGTAAACCTCTTTGTACCCCCAATACTAATTTATACGTCCTCAAAACATAGCTCCCAGAAATGGTGGAAGAAATACTCATGTCACCTGATCTACATATACATTTTATCACAGTAATATTCTGAACACAAAAAGCAAAGGTCACACTTATGATTGTACAAAACCTAAATGGAAAGTGAACATGGATTACTAAAAACATCCATGTCCAGGTTGCCTAATGCTCTCAAATGAAAATCCTATTGGTGACTACATATTTGTTTCTTCCAAAGATTATATATTCAAACTCAACCATGTTGAAAATGTCTAATCCTGTCACTCACTTTATACTTTGCCTGATTTTGTAATGTCTCTATTGATATCTGCTTTCCTACATATTTTCCCCAGTTAACCATTGTGACTTCCTCGTCACATGTGCTGATATTTACATTCACTCTCTTAGCGATACCCTACTTCTAAAGAACTTTTGTTCCAAATCCTACACTCATTCTTCTTCCTAAATTTACCGAATATCTTAATAATCCTACCGACTATCACTTTTTGACTGGATGTTCTCTTCTACATTCAATCATCCAAGGTGAAAGGTCCTATGCCATTGTATATCGATTTATCTGAAACATCTGTGCAGAATGTAATTCAACGCTAAGTATCCCAATCAAGGGACAAATGACCTTCTGGGCTTCAAATCTTACTTAGATTTCTGTTTTCGTACATATATTTCACCTCTATATTCTTGTAAATATCACAGGTTCCCAATACCATTATTCATGCAGCAGAATGGTTCCTAACCCATATCGAACATGTTAATAACACTAATCATACACTGTTCCCTCAATCTAACTTTGCTGAAGAGCAGCGACAGTGTTGTTCTTACAATACAAGAATGTATGGGATCTTCCACCTGCTGAGAACATCAAAGGTACGTGCAGAAATGATCTCTGGAGAAGATGTAGGCAGCTATGAAGGACCTGAGAGAGCAAAAGACATCTCCATGGCAAACAACCTGGAAGGATGAAGGAATGTGTCTGAATCAGCCTCACTCTTCTTAATGTAGAGTAGACCAAACCAGGCCTGTGTGGAAAGCTCTTCCCAGGTGCGTATGGTTGATATACCATTCTAACATATGAAATTGTCACAGGAAGTAGGGGCAGCCTCCATCTCATGGAACCCTTGGAAGCAACTGTTAGGACAAAGTGGTAGCCAAGGCAGTGACCTCATTCAGTTCCTGAAAGAAGTGACCACACCTCACTTCCTTGGTGATGAAAGTCTCTGAACTTGGGATCCAGGAAGCCAGGCACCCAGAGCCATTACCAATCCCAGTCCCAGTGGTCTCACTTGTTTGAATTTACCAAAGACAGAGTCAGTCTTTCTTCTTACCTGTTAAGGTCTGTAAACAAGTCAGTTTGGCACCTGTTATTTTGCTGGAGAAATGTTAGAGTCTGTAAACAAGTCTGGATGGCGCCTGGCAAAATGCCAGAGGGAGTGGTTTGTGAAGTAACAAAAGCGAGCCATTAAGTGTGGAGATTCCTTATTGTTTGACTGCTGTATCTATTTCATGCTAATTAGATAGGCTGTGTAAATGTATAAATACCGCTCTTATTCAACAATTAATGGCTTCCAGTCCTGCTGCATCAGTCTACACAAGTTGTTCGTCACCCCCCCGGTTATTTTGCCCAGCCAGCCGGGCTACGGCACTTACCTACTGATGTGAGGATGGCCAAATGCCAGGGAAGCTCTGAAGATGGTTCTTTCCTGATAAAGCAGGTATTGGCTCAAGGCTGACTCCTGACTACTTCAAGAGTTGGCAAAGGAAAGCAGATTTGAGACAGAACAAGCAATTTTGGGGAGCATATTATGGCCCACCAGTCAGAGGACACTCTGGATAGTCACAGACCAACTTGGAGGAAAGAGTTGCCTTTGTGGGTGTGGTTGTGGGTTTGTGTATCCCACTGTGTCTGTGGTTATAGACATTAGAAAAGAGAATGCATCAATGGATGTGTTCTGTCTAGTAGAAAGCTTCTCATCATTCATCCTGCCAAATTTATGAATGGACTACGACTTTCCTTATGAATGGGCAATACCTGCTATCTTCCTAAGTTCCTGTTTTCTTCCTGAATTCTGGCCACTCTCAAGAATAGGCTCATGGTTTTGTGTAAAAGATATGTACCACCTCCAAACTCTGTAACATGGCCTTGTACTGGATAGATGAAGGGAATGGAGAGGAACTCAGAAAACTCAGATATCAGTGTGACCAGTAAAGTGTCAGTGGAGAAACACTGATTTGGGCCTTTTGTTTACCTATTGTTCCGTTGCCCTGAATGTCTGGAAGGTCTTTGCCTCAGTCCACCCCTTTGTGAAGCCTGAAGAAAACAGTTTTCTAATGGAAAATAATGAGCATCACCTGTGGCTCTTTGCTTAATTGCCATGGAAAGGGATGTGTCTGAATCAGCCTCTTGGCCCTGTGTGAGGCTGTGACTTAGATTCTCACCACCTGATGAATCTAAGGAAAGATCTCATGTGTGCATCCAAAACCAAAATGGAAAAAGAGCAGTCTTGTGGATGAAGTCTCTCGCCTTCCTCTGTAAGGTTCCTGATTTCCATCAATTGAGAATAGGTATCCTTTGGTTCAAAAAGTTTTTCAAAGCCCTGCAGAGGCAAGCCCATAGGTGCTTGGATTTTCTCATGACTCCAATTCACATAAAGAATCTAAACCCCACAGACATTAGGCTCAAATTGGAGAAGCAGAGCAGAATTAATGGCAGGCCTATTTGATCACTCCTTGTTCACAGATAGGTTGTCAAGCCACCCTGACTTTAGACAAATGAGGGTAGGGAGCATATTTTGGATACTGTCTTCAGCTGCGCCCCTCATGGAAACTTCCAGCCAGAGGTAATGATGAGTGTCTATGTGGAAGTAGTTGAGAGCCATGTGGGAGTATTTTGGTTTTAATTGTGGTCATTTGTTTGGCTGATGGAAGAGATGACTGGGTCCACCTTGGCTTGAACTCTGGTGTGAGTCTTCTTAGAGACTGAGTTTGGAAATTACTGCAGAGATGTATTGCCATGAATTGTGTTGGGATTTTTGGAGGCCACACATGGTAGTGGCCTTTGGAAACTGAGATCTAGGTCCAGGGGGCTTCCCACAGAGCACTGGGAATCTGAGCCAGAATATCACATGATTTTATTCTTTAAGACTTGACAGCCATAGTTGAGAGTAAAAACACACATGGACCTCACATTGTAGACCTCAATGGGCCTGGCTTCATTTGATCTTTTGGCCACTCTTTGGGAAGTCTTGCCTGTGAGAGTTCTCCAGATGTTTCATTGAAATGGGCTTTCTCACCATTTGATGTTTCCAGAATGAATTAAATCCCACAGTGCCTCCAACCTCATCCTTGAAAAATGGCTAGATAAACATCATAAAAATTTGAAATTCCCATCACCAGGTGTCACTGGATACACTTTGGATTTCCTGTTGCTGATCATGAGTGTACCAGACAGTGCCTTGATTGACTGGGTTTCATGAAAATGGTGTAGAACAGTGATGCAAATAAGTTAAAGTCTGTTGAGTAGTGGGCCTAGAGGAGTGTTTTGCAGGTCTGTGATAAAACTTCTGTGTTGGGATTATGTGGATCTGCCAAAAGGCTTGTAACTGACATGGTGCAGCCAGCAGACCCTTGTATGTAAAGGCATCTTGTTGAATGGAGAGGTTTCAGGTCAATGTTCAGAATCAGGTTGCTATGGTCAAGGGGGCAAGCTATGTGGGATAGAAGCCTGGTTGGTGCATTCTCCTGCAGACCCTGACGCACAACACGTGACAGATCTCCCTCCAGCACTGTGACCCAGTTGAATTTCTTGTATTTCCTGAAGCCAATACCAAACTCCCAGCGCAGCAGCAAGAACACCATGAAAAGTGGAGGATTACCAAATGGCTTCACAGTCCACACGGGGCCACACTTAGCCTTCAGTGGCAAGAGTTTACTTACAAAGAGAGAATTCAGCCTTGCTGCCTCACTTTCTTTGGAAAATAAGAAACCATGTTCTGCAGGTCACATAGATGGAGACCCAGCTTTGGTGGTCTCACTAGAAAGGAAGCCATAGGTCCTGACAACAACATATACTTCAAGTGGCCAACCTCAGAGGCAGGTTCTCCAGAAGTCTTTAGGCTGGCACATCTCCATATTTGTGCAATATTTACCCTGTCCCTTACTTTTGGAAACTCCTCTACCACCTCCAAGATTGTGAACTCGCAATCATGTTCCATTCCTGATATGTACTCACAGATTTTCTAACTCTTCTTCTTTTATTTTGTCTTACTTGGGGCAAAGATAGTGTCAAGGTATTGTTGTGAAAGAGAGTAGGAAGATTTTGTGTAGCACATATTTGCATACACATTTGATTCATTTTCCTATTTTACATTCAAAATACTGAATCCCTGACACTAACCCATACCCTACTAGACTCTGACCACTAATCCTAATATGGTGGAGAGAAATAATGCAAACAGAATTGAAATACAAACAGTTCAGAGGAGGCATGGTGTATAGTTGGATTTGCCTTTTGCATGATAAAGTGTAGGTGTTATAAATCTAGTCAATTTTTAATTAAAATATTTCACCATGGGTTTTTGTAGTTAACAAATACGTGAATTCCTGTCTCCCTTTCTCTGTAGCCTATTCAGCACATGTATTTTTATATGCACATATAGAATCCTACCTGGTATCACACGTACATTTTTGTGACCTGGCTGACTTGGAGATACAAATTGTGAGAAAAGATCACTCCTCCTAAACGCTGTTGGAACTGAAAATTCAACCTATATGTGAGCTTCCTAGGAGAACAACATTGTACATAAATCCATGCTCAGTACAATAAATAATTTTGCATCTGTGGATGTTATATATTTCATGATGAATATTGATTGGCTTATATATTGGTACTTTTTAATATCTCTGTGTGTGTTTTGGGTATATATATATATATATATATATATATATATATATATATATATATACTCTCTCAAGATTTTTCAAAATATGAAATATATGTGTCTTATATACACTACCGAAATTCATTCATGTTCATGTATGTGGATTTATAATAAAAATTTCACAAGATTATTCTCAGAAATATTCATTCACCTGAACTACATATTTGTTTCCTAGTACTTAAAACTAACTTCAGTGAATGGTGCATACAAATCCTAATATTTCTACAGTAATTGACCCAGTTTAACATCAATGCAATTAGATTCCTATGGGACATAGTGTGTATTTTGATGTTCATTTTTATTCAACACTGGTTCGTTAATATTTCTTCAGTTTATGCACATCATAGGATATATATTTCATCCACAATTTCACAAATTTATAGGCATTTGTTTCACTTTCAATCACTTCCTGCTTCAGAACACATGTATTCCTCCAGGTTTCTTGACTGGTCTTTTAATGAGACTTCTTTCCAAACACATTATTTTCGATTTCCATAATCACGTTTGAAGCAAATCTCACACAGTCTTTATAATAAAACATAACGCAATTATACAATTAGATGTGTAACTGGTTGGAATGAATGATTGTATATCAATATAAGTTTTTGTGTATATTTTCACATATCAATTCAATCCATTATTTAAAGTGGAAACAGTTATATTATTTATTCACAGTATTGTCAATTCATGCATTAATTCTATATTCATAGACACAGGGTACAAATCTTTGTACCGCGAATAATAATTTATACATCTTCAAAATATTGCTCCCAGAAATGGTATAAGAAATACTTATGTCACCCGATCTACATATACATTTTATCATAGTAATATTCGAGACACAAAATGCAAAGGTCAAACTTATGATTGTACCAAAGCCTAAATTGAAAGTGAGCATGGATTACTAAAAACATCCATGTCCATGTTGCCTAATGTTCTCAAATGTCAATCCTATTTGTGACAACATATTTTTTTCTTCCTAAGATTATATATTCAAACTCAACCCTGTTGAAAATATCTAATCCTATAACTCACTTTATACTTTTCCTGATTTCTTAATGTCTCTATTGATATCGGCCTTCCGACATATTTTCCCCAGTTCATCATTGTGACTGACTCTTCACATGTGCTCACATTTAAATTCACTCTCTATCCGAAACCCTATTGCTAGAGAACTTTTTGTCCAAAACCTATATTCACTCTTCTTTCTGAAACTGAGTATCTTTCTAATAATTCCAACTATCCGTTTTTGACTAGAAGTTCTCTTAAACATTCCATCATCCAACGTACAAGGTCCTATGCCATTATACATCGATTTATCTGAGACATCTCTGCAGAAAATAATTCAAATCTACGTATCCCAATCAAGGGCCCAATGCCCTTCTGGGCTTCAAATCTTACCTACATTTCTGTTTTCATACTAATATTTCACGTATATTTTCTTGTAAATATTGCAGGTTCCCAAACATTCCTGCAGAATGATTCCTAACTCATATCGAACATGTTATTAATCCTAACCATACACTGTTCCCTCAATCTACCTTTACAGAAGATTAGGGACAGAGTTGGTCTTTCAATACAGGAATGTAGCAGATCTTCCACTTGCTAAGATCCTCAAAGGTCCATACAGAAATGATCCCTGGAGAAGATGTAGGCAGCTATGAAGGACGTGAGAGAGAAAAAGTCATCTCCATGTAATGGCTCACCGCTGGCTCCTAATAACCTCACAGAGTTGGCCAAGGAGTCCAGATCTGAGACAGGACAGGCCATTTCTGGGAACATAGTATGGCCCACCAGTCAGAGGACACTCCGGATAGTCACAGACCTACTTGGGGGAAGCAGGTGCCTTTGTGGGTTGGGTGTGAGTTTGTGGTCTTTTCTCATTTTCTGAGAATAGGTAGAAAAGGCAGTTTGTTCATTTTGGAGTGGATGGTTTCTAGAAAGTCGTTTGACAAAGAGTGTGTTTCTATGTCTGGGTATCCCAATGTGTTCGTGGATGAAGACATTAGAAAGAGCATGCATCAATGGATGTGTTCTGTCTAGTAGAAAGCTTCCCAGCATTCATCCTTCCCAATTTATAGATGGACTTGGCTTGCCTTCTGGATGGGCAACACCTACTGTCTTCCTAAGTTCCTGTTTTCTGCCTGAATTCTGGCCACTAACCATAATAGGCTCATGGTTATGTTTCCAAGATATGTACCACCTCCAAGCTCTGGGACATGGCCATGTACAGGATAGCTGAAGGGAATTGGAGCATCTCAGAAAACTCAGATATCAATGTGACCAGTAAAGTCTCTGTGGAGAAACCCTGCTTTGGGCCTTTTGCATACCTATTCTTCTGTTGCACTGAATAACAGGAAGGTCTTTGATTAGGCCACGCCTTTGTGAAGCCTGAAGAAAACAGTTTTCAAATGGAAATGAATGGGCATCACCTGGGGCTCTTTGCTTAATTGTTTGGAAAGGGATGTGTCTGAATTGGCCACTTGGCCCTGTGTGAGGCTGTGGCTTAGATACTTAGCACCTAATGGACCTAAAGAAACATCCCATGTGTGCACCCAAATCCAAAATGTCCAAAAATCATTCATTGTGGACTACGCCTCTCGCCTTCCTCTGTAAGGTTCCTGATCTCCATCAAGTGAGAATAGGGATCCTTTGCATCAAATGAGTACTTCAAAGCCCTGCAGAGTCTAGCCCATTGGTGCTTGTGATTACGCATGACTCCAGTTCACATAAAGAATCTAAATCCCACAGTCAGTAAGCCTCAAATTGGAATTGTGGAGCAGTATTAAAGGCAGGGCTCTATGATCATTCCGTGTTCAAAGGAAGGGTGTCCAGGAAACCCTGACTTGTGACAAATGAGGTGCGAGGGTGCTTATTTTGAACACTGTGTTGGTCTGTGCCCCTCATGGAAACCTCCAGCCAGAGGTTATTATTAGTGTCTATATGGAAGAAGATGAGTGCCATGTGGGAGTCTTTTGTTTTTAATTGTGGTCATTTGTGTGGCGGTAGGAAGAGATATCTGGTTCCTCCTGGGCTTGAACTCTGGTGTGATTTCCCTTAGAGACTGAGTTGTGGAACTGTTTTCAGAGAAGTATTGCCATGAACTGTGTTGGGATTTTAGGAGGCCACACATGAGATTCGCCCTTGGAAACTGAGATCTATGCCCAGGGTGGCTTTCCACAGAGCACAAGTAATCTCAGCCAGGATATCACAAGATTTTATTATTAAAGACTTGGCAGCCATAGTTGAGAGTCAAAACACACATGGAGCTCACATTGTAGACCTCAATGAGCCTGGCTTCATCTGACCTTTTGGCCAAACTTTGGGAAGCTTTGCCTGTGATAGTTCTCCATTTCTTTTGTTCAAATGAGTTTCCTCGCCATTTAATGGTTCCTGAATGATTGGAAACCCATAGTGCCTCCAACTTCATTCTTAAAAAATAGCTAGACAAATACCACCAAATTTTTGAAATTCCCTTGACCAGGTGGCACTGGAGAACCTTTGGATTCCTGTTGCTGATCATGAGTATACCAGACAGTGCCTTGATTGACTTGGTTTCATGAAAATGGTGTAGAACAGAGATGCCAGTAAGTTGGAGCCTGCTGAGTAGTTGGCCTAGAGCAGTGGTGGGGAGGTGTCTGATATAACATCTGTGGTGAGGCCATGTTTATCTGCCATTGGCTTCCAAATGGCTTGTGACTGACATTGTGCATCCAGCAGACCCTTGTATGTAAAAGCATCTTGTTATATGGAGAGGTTTCAGGGCAATGTTCAGAATCAGGTTGCTATGGTCAATGGGGCAAGCTCTGTGGGAAAGAAGCTTGCTTGGTGCATTCTCCTGCAGACCCTGACCCACCACATGTGACAGAATTCCCTCCAGCACTTTGTCCCAGTGGAACTCCTTGTATTCCAAGAAACAAATACCAAACTTCTAGTGCAGCAGCAAGAAACACCACAAAAAGTGGAGGATGAAAAAACGGCTTTACAGTAAACACGAGGAGACACTTAGCGCGCAGTGGCTACAGTTTACCAACAAAGAGAAAATTCAGCACTGCTGCCTCATGTTCATTGGGAAATAAGAAACAATGTCCTCCAGGTCACATAGATGCAGACCCAGTTATGATGGTCTAACTAGAATGGAAGCTAAATCTCCTGACAACAACATATATTTCAAGTGCCCAAACTCAGAGGCAGTTTCTCAAAAGTCTTTAGGCCAGCAGAGCTCCATGTTTGTGCAGTGTTTACCCTGTCCCTTACTTTTGGAAACTCCTATACCACCTCCAAGGATATGAACTCCTGAGCATATTCCATTCCAGATATGTATTCACAGATTTTTGTAACTCATCTCCTCTAATTGTGTCTTACTTTAAGCGAAGGTGATGTCAAGGCATTGTTCTGGATGAGAGTGGGAAGATTTTTTTGTAGCACATATTTGCATAAATATTGAATTTATTTTTCTATTTTCAATTCGAAATACTGAATCCCTGAAACTAACCCATAACCTACTAGACTCTGACTACTGATCCTAATATGATGGAGTAAAATAACCCACACAGAATAGAAATACAACCAGTTCAGAAGAGGCATGGTGTATAGTTGTACTTTCCTTTTGCATGATAAAGGGTTGGTGTTATAAATCTTGTCAATTTGTAGTTAAAATAGTCCTCTATGTGTTTTTAAAGTTAACAAATATGTGAATTCCTGTCTCCCTTTCTCTGTAGCCTATTCAGCACATGCATTTTCATATGCACATATAGAATACTACATGGTATCACACGTACATATTTGTGAGGTAACTGACTTTGCAAATACAAATTGTTAGAAGAAAACACTTCTTCTAAATGCTGTTGGAACTGAAAATTCAACCTATAGGTGAGCTTCCTAGTTGAACAACATAAATCCATATTTAGTAAAATCAATATTTTGGGATCTGTGGATGATATATATTTCATGGTGAATTTCGATTGGCATACATAATGCTACTTTGTAATATCTGTATTTAGGTGTGTATGTGTGTGTGTGTGTGTGTGTGTATTATATATATATTAATATATATATATATATATATATATATATATATATTAATATATATATATATATATATATATTCACTCTGCTGATTATTCAAAATGTAAAATATATGTGTCTTATTATACACTAACTAAATTCATTCATATTCATGTATTTGGATTTATAATCAACGTTTGAGAAGATTATTCTCAGAAATATTCATCCACCTGAAATACATGTTTGTTTCCTAGTACTGAAAACTAACTTCAGGGGATCATATTATGGCGGTGATGGGAGTTCATTACCCCCGTGTACCGCCTCACATTGCAGGAGAAGGACAAGTTAGAACGGCTAAAATCTATCTTGTTAGAAATTTCCAGGAAAATTGGTGTGCTCCAAAACCTACAGGAAGGATTTCCATTGCACAAGAACCAGCTACGGGGGCTCAAACGCCAGCGATTTGTCCTCACGGAGGGTCACGCTGCTTATTCAGCAAATCACCCCACGGTTAGTGTCTGCAATGCGCGCTGGGAAACGACGAGAGAGCAACGCAAAGATATAGCCCTGTGGATTATGCGGGCTCCTGCCAGCTGTGCAATCACTGTGCTCAGTGTTGAGTTGTGGGTTTGAAACGGGGGAAGGAAGTGGTCCAATTCGGTTTTCCACACTGGTGAGACCACAGAGGAAGATAGCGGTCACCATCTTGGAGAACTGACGTCACCATCCCTGTTGTCGACTCATCACAGCTCATTCAGATACAGAATAGGTAATTTCAGGCTGCCATTTGCCTTCATCTTGCAGACAAATTACTCAAGGTCAGTGCTGAAGAACCCACGAAAATTGCTTCTTGGATCCTGCTCCTATCAGAACATACACCAAGCCCGGAGCGGCTGAATTCCGGGTCCCGGAACTGCTCTGGCCCAGGGCTAAAGAACCTGCAGAAACTGTTTCTTGGTCTGGGTCCTGCTGAATACTGTAAAGATAAATGCCAACTGAGCCTTCATAGACAGTGGCAACAGGATTGAGACGGGGCTAGTGAGGGCCGGTCAGGACTCACTCGTTGCTTTGGTCACCCGGCAAAGGGAAAGAAATGCTGCCATTCACATGGGATACCAACATGGCAGAGATCTGATGTGATCACAAAGCGGTGGAGGAGATAACTTCATCTATACCAGCGGCAAGAGAAATAGTTGGTCTCCTGGTAAAGAAAGTGAGTCACAAACATCCGAGTCTCTCTCACTTAGTCATCAAGCCAGAGGTGCAGAGCAGAGCTGCCGCCTGTGCCTGGAACAGGCCCAGCGACCCACCTGCATGGTAGTCACGTCACCCCAATTGGAGTAGGGGCAGAGCACACCCATGCCTGCAAGGTAGGCAGACGTACGACCGACCGGCAGAACAGGCCCAGGGGCCAGTCAGAAAGGTAGACAGATCACCCCAATTGGAGGAGCATCACAGCCACCAACCGCACCTGCAATGGAGACTTTTCCACTATACAAGAGCAATATAAATATATAGGGGGAAAATTTCAAAAACACAACAGTTTCACCAAGCAGAAAAAAACGCAAGCTGTATGAAAAGACAAGAAAAGAAAGGACCACAAGCAATGCAGGTCAACTCAACTTTAGAAGAGGTAATAGATGCAGCATATGGAATGTCAGATAAAGAATTCAGGATATACATGCTTCATGTGATCTGGAATCTCAAGGAAGACATTAGACAGCAAAAATCAGACAATGAAAGATCACTTCGACAATGAATTACATAAAAAAATCCAAGTAGCAAAGATCAACTATACAGTGAGATAGAGGTTAGAAAAAACAAACAAACTGAAATCTTAGAAATGCAGGAAGTAATGAACCATCTTAAAAACTCAATTGAGAATACTACCATTAGAGCAGAATACTTAGAAGATAGAACATCAGACAATGAAGACAAAGTATTTCAACTCAAAAAGAACATATACAGCTCAGCAAGACTGTTAAGAAACCATGAGCAAAAGTGCAAGAAATATGGGATAACATAAAGAGACCAAACATAAGAGTCATTGGGATACAGGAAAGTATAGAGGTCCAAACCAAAGGAGTGAGCAATCTATTCAATGAAATAATAGGAGAAAAATTCCTAGACTTGAAGAATGAGACAAAATCCCAAATCCTAAAAGTCTACAGGATGCCGAACGTGCAATATCATAAGAGATCCACACCTAGACACATGATAATGAAGATACCCAACATACAGAATAAGGAGAGAATTTTAAAAGCTACAAGAGAAAGGAAGCAGATTATAGTTAGTGGTAAACCAACCAGGATAACAGCTGATCTTTCAACACAGACTCTGAAAGCTAGAAGATCCTTTAATAACATATTTCAAACACTGAAAGAAAATGGGTTCCAACCAATAATCATGTATCCAGTGAAATTAAGCTTCAGATGGAAGATGAAATTAAAACCTTCCACAATAAACAAAAGTGAAAAGAATTTGCAGCCAGAAAACCATCTCTTCAAAACATCCTCGGCAAAACATTACAGGAAGTGGAAATGGAAAATATCAATGAAAACCAACAGTGGAAGGTAGGACATTAAAGGGGGGAAAATAATCAAAGAGGAAATCAAACTATGTTTAGTGACATAAATAAACAAATATGGCTGGAAGAACAACCCATATCTAAATAATAACCAAAAATCTTAATGGCTTAAACTCACCAATTAAGAGACACAGGCTAGTAGAATGGATCACAAAACAAGAAACAACAAAATGCTGCCTACAGGAGACGCATTTTACAGGAAAAGACATACATAGACTCAAGGTGATACTTGGAAAAATCATATCACTCTTATGAACGTTGGAAACAAGCAGGAGTGTCCATACTCATATCAAATAAAATAGATTTCAAGCCAAAGTTAATCAAAAGGGATAAAGAAGGACTCTACATACTACTCAAGAAAACCATACGCCAACAAGACGTAACAATCATAAATATATATGCCCCAAACAATGGTGCAGCTTTGTTCATCAAACAAACTCTTCTCAATTTCAAGAGTCTAATAGACCACAATACAGTAATCATGAGAGACATGAACACACCTCTCTCACCACTGGACAGATCTTCCAAACAAAAGTTGAATAAGAAAACTATAGAACTCAATAACACAATTAATAACCTAGACTTAATTGACATATATAGAATGTACAACCCATCATCAAGAAGTTACACTTTTTTCTCAGCAGAACATGGATCCTTCTCAAAAATACATCATATATTATGTCATAGGGCAACTCTTAGACAATAAAAAGGAGTAGAGATAATACCATGCATTTTATCTGATCATAATGGAATGAAACTAAAAATCAATGATATAAGAAGGAAGGAAAAATCATTCATCACTTGGAGAATGAACAATAGGTTTCTGAATGATCAATGGGTTATTAAAGACATCAAAGAGGAAATTAAAAAATTCTTAGAGGTAAATGAAAACACAGACACAATATATCGGAATCTATGAGACACATTGAAAGCAGTTCTACGAGGAAAATTCATTGCTTGGAGTTCATTCCTTAGAAAAAGAAAAAAACAACAAATAAATGATCTCATACATCATCTCAAAATCTTAGAAAAACAAGAGCAAACAACAGCAAAAGAAGTAGAAGGCAAGAAATAATTAAAATCAGAGCAGAAATTAATGAAATCGAAACAAAAGAAACAATTGAAAAAATTGACAAAACAATTGAAAAAAATTCAAATACATTGGTTTTTTGAAAAAATAAATAAAATCGACAGACCCTTAGCCATGCTAACAAAGAGAAGAAGAGAGAGAACTCAAATTACTACCATATGAAATGAAAAAGGAAATATAACAAGAGACACTTCAGAAATACAGAAGAAAATCAGAAATTATTTTGAATTAAAATACTCCAATAAAATAGAATGTAGTGAAGGCATTGATAAATTTCTTAAGTCATATGATGTGCCCAGATTGAGTCAGGAGGATATAGACAACCTAAACAGTCTAATATCAATTGAGGAAATAGAAGAAACCATCAAAATACTACCAACTAAGAAAAGCCCAGGACCGGATGGGTATAGAGCATAGTTTTAAAAAACCTTTAAAGAAAAACAAAAACCAATACTTTTCAAGCTATTTCAGGAAAAATGCAAAAATCCTCAAAAAAATTCTGGCGAATAAGACACAAAATCATATATATAAAAAAAAGTGTGCACCATGATCAAGTAGGATTCATTCCTGGGATGCAAGGCTGGTACAATAAAGAAATCAATAAATGTTATTCATCACATCAATAGACTTAAAAATAAGAACCATATGATCATCTCGAGAGATGCGGAAAAAGCATTTGACAAGGTACAGCATCACTTTACGTTCAAAACTCTAGAAAAACTAGGGATAACAGGATCATACCTCAATATTGTAAAAGCAATCTATGCTAAGCCTCAGGCTAGCATCATTCTGAATGGAGAACAATTGAAGGCATTCCCCCTAAAATCTGGAGGAAAACAATGATGCCCTCTCTCACCCCTTCTGTTCAACATAGTTCTCGAAACACTGGCCAGAGCAATTAGAAAGGCTAAAGAAATTAAAGGCATAAAAATAGGAAGAGAAGAACTCAAATTATCGCTATTTGCAAAAGACATGATTCTATACCTAGCAGACCCAAAAGGGTCTACAAAGAAACTATTAGAGGTAATAAATGAATTCAGCAAAGTGGCAGGATATTAAATCACCACGCATAAATCAAAGGCATTTTTGTATATCAGCGACAAATCCTCTGAAATGGAAATGAGGACAATCACTCCATTCACAATATCCTCAAAAAAATAAATAAAATACTTGGGAGTCAACCTAACAAAAGAGGAGAAAGACTTATACAATGAATACTACAGAACCCTAAAGAGAGAAATAGAAGAAAATCTTAGAAGATGGAAAAATATACCCTGTACATGGATAAGCATAACTAACATCATCAAAATGACAATATTACCAAAAGTTCTCTATAGGTTTAATGCAATGCCAATTAAAATCCCAAGGTCATTTCTTGTAGAAATAGATAAAACAATTATGAAATTCATATGGAAAAATAAAAGACCCAGAATAGCAAAAACAGCTCTAAGCAGGAAGTGTGAATCAGGCAGTATACCGATACCAGACCTCAAACTATACTACAGATCAATAGTAACAAAAATAGCATGGTACTGGTGCCAAAACAGGTGGGTGGACCAGTGGTACAGAATAGAGGACACAGAAACCAATCCACAAAACTACAACTATCTTATATTTGATAAAGGGGCTAAAAGCATGCAATGGAGGAAGGATAGCATCTTCAACAAATGGTGCTGGGAAAACTGGAATTCCATATGTAACAAAATGAAACTGAATCCCCTCCTCTCGCCATGCACAAGAGTTAACTCAAAATAGATCTAGGAGGTTGATATCAAATCAGAGACACTGCATCTGGTAGAAGAAAACTTTTGCCACAATCTACATACTGTGGGGTCGGGCTCCAAATTTCTCAATAGGACACCCATAGCACAAGAGTTAATCACTAGAATCAACAAATGGGACTTACGCAAACTAAATAGATTTTTCTCAGCAAAAGAAACAATAACAGAGGTAAATAGGGAGCCTACATCCTTGGAACAAATCTTTACTCCTCACACTTCAGATAGAGCCCTAATATCAAGAGTATACAAAGAACTCAAAAAAATTAAACAATAAGAAAATGAATAACCCAATCAACAAATGGGCCAATGACCTGAACAGACACTTCTCAGAGGAGGACATACAATCAATCAATAAGTACATGAAAAAATGCTCACCATCTCTAGCAGTCAGAGAAAAGCAAAACAAACCCACCCTAAGATACCATCTCACTGCAGTAAGATTGGCAGCCATTATGAAGTCAAACGACAACATGTGCTGTCGAGGATGTGGGGAAAATGGCACACCTGTACATTGCTGGTGGGACTGCAAATTAGTGCAGCCAATTTGGAAAGCAGTATGGAGATTTCTTGGAAAGCTGGGAATGGAACCACCATTTGACCTATTCCCCTTCTCGGTCTATTCCCTAAACACCTAAAAAGAGCATGCTACAGAGATACTGATAAATCGATGTTCATAGCAGCACAATTCACAATGGCAAGACTGTGGAACCAACCTAGATTCCCTTCAATAGATGAATGGATTAAAAATGTGGCATTTATATAGAATGGCTTTTGACTCACAAGGTGCAGCCAGCAGACCCTTATATGTAAAGGCAAATTGTTATATGGTTTGGTTTCAGGTAAATATTCAGAATCAGGTTGCTATGGACACGGGGGCAAACTATGAGAGATAGAAGATTGGATGGTGCATTCTCCTGCAGACCCTGACCATACACACGTGACACAACTCTCTCCAGCACTGTGTTCCAGTTGAACTCCTTGTATTTCGTGATGCAAATACCAAACTCCCAGTGCAGCAGCAAGAAACCCACGAAAAGTGGAGGATGACCAAATGGCTTGACAGTTCAAACGGGGAGACACTTAGGTTCCAGTGTCCACAGTTTACTTAGGAAGAGAGAATTCAGCACTGTGGTCTCATGTTCATTGGAAAATAAGAAACCATTTCCTCCAGGTCACATAGATGCAGACCCATCTTTGAAGGTCTCACTACAAAGGAAGCTAAAGCTCCTTACAAAAAAATATATTTCAAGTGCCCAACCTCAGAGAGACTTTCTCAAGAAGTCTTTAGGCCAGCAGAGCTCCATATGTGTGGACTGTTTAACCTTTCCCTTACTTTTGGAAACTCCTTTAACACCTCCAATTTTTTGAACTACTGAGCATATTTTATTCCACATATGAATTCACAGATTTTCTAACTCTTCTCCTCTAATTGTGTTTTACTAGGGTCGAAGGTAATGACAAGGCATTGTTCTTGATGAGAGTTGGAAGATTTTTGCGTAGCATATGTTTGCGTACACATTGGATTCATTTTCCTATTTTCCATTCAAAATACTGAATCCCTGACACTAACCCATACCCTACTAGACTTTGACGATTAATCCTAATATGTTGAAAAAAATAACCCTCTTACAATGTCCTTACTTTGTGAAACTCCTCCACCACATCCAAGGTTGTGAACTCCTGAGAATTTCCCATTCCAGATTGGATTTATTTTCCAATTTTCACTTCTACACTAACTGACCTAGTTTTACATCAATGCAAGTAGATTCCTATGGAATATGATGTGTATTTTGAAGTTCATTTTTATTCAACACTGTTACATTACTATTTCTTCAGTTTATGCACATAATAGGATATATATTTATTCCACAAGTTAGGAAGTTTATAGGCATTTGTTTCACTTTCAATCACTTTCTGCTTCAGAACACATGTATTCCTCCATGTTTCTTGACTGGTGTTCTCATGAGACTTCTTTCCAAACACATTATTTTCTATTTCCGTAATCACTTTTGAAACAAAACTCACACACCCTTCATTATAAACCATAACTCTAAGATTACCATTAGATGTATAACTCTTTGGAATGAATGATTGTATATCAATATAAGATTTCCTATATATTTTCAGATATCAATTCAATCCATTATTTAAGTGGAACCAGTTATATTTTTTCCCAGTATGATCTATTTATGCATTATCTCTATATTCATAGACACAGTGTACACCTCTTTGTACCCCCAATACTAATTTATTCGTCTTCACAATATTGCTCCCGGAAATGGTGGAAGAAATACTCATTTCACCTGATCTACATATACATTTTATTACAGTAATATTCTGGACACCAAATGCAAAGGTCACACTTATTATTGTACCAAAGCCTAAATGGAAAGTGAGCATGGATTACTAAAAACATCCATGTCCACATTGCCTAATTCTCTCAAATGTCAATCCTATTCCTGACTACATATGTGTTTCTTCCTAAGATTATATATTCAACCTGAACCCTTTGAAAATGTCTAATCCTATCACTTTATAGTTTGCCTGATTTTGTAATGTCTCTATTGATATCTGCTTTCCTACATATTTCCCAAGTTCATCATTGTGATTGACTCTTCACATGTGCTGACAAACATATTCACTCTCTAACCAAAACCCTATTGCTAAAGAACTTTTGTTCCAAATACTATACTCACTCTTCTTCCTATACCTACCGACTATCTTCCTAATCCTACCGACTATCCCTGTTTGACTGGATGTTCTTTTGTACATTCAATCATCCAAGGTAGAAGATCCTATGCCATTGATTATAGATTTATTTTAGACATCTGTGCAAAAAGTAATTCAATGCTAATTATCCCAGTCAAGGTCCCAATGAAATTCTGGGCTTCGAATCTTACCTAGATTTCTGTTTTTATAATTATATTTCACCTCTATATTCTTTTAAATATTTTAGGTTCCAAATACCATCATTCATCCAGCAGAATGATTTCTAACCCAAATCAAACATGTTGTTAACCTTAACCATTCACTGTTCCATCAATCTAACTTTACGGAAGAGCAGGGATAGAGTTGGTCTTAAAACACAGGAATGTATGAGATATTTCACCTGATGAAAACCTCAAAGGTACATGCATAAATGATCCCTGAAGAAAATGAAGGCAGCTATAAAGGACCTGAGAGAGCAAAAGTCATCTGCAATGGCAAACAACCTGGTCAGGATGAAGGGTTCTGTCTGAATCAGCCTCTCTCTTCTTAATGTAGAGAAAATGGACCAAACCCAGCCTGTGTGGGTAGCTGTTCCAGGGCGCCTATTATTGATATACCATTCTAACTTGTGAAAGTGTAACAGGAAGTAGGGGCAGCCTCCTTCTCATGTGACACTTGGAAGCCACTGGTAGGACAAAGTGATTGCCAAGGCAGTAACCTCATTGAGTTCCTGAAGGAAGTGACCTCACCTCACTTCCTTGGTGATTAAAATCTCTGAACTTGGGATTCATGAAGCCAGTCACCCATAGCCGGTCTCAGTCCCAGTCCCAGTGGTCACACTTGTTTGTGTTTACCAAAGACAGAGTCAGTCTTTCTTGGTAACTACTGATGTGAGGATGGCCAAATGCCAGGAAAGCTCTGAAGAGGAGCCATTTCTGAGAAAGCAGGTAGTGGCTCACCTCTGGCTCCTGACACCTTCACAGAGTTAGCCAAGGAGACCAGATCTGACACAGGTCAGGCCATTTCAGGGGAATATAGTATGGTCCACCAGTCAGAGGACACTCTGGATATTCACAGACCTACTTGAGTTAAGGAGGTGCCTTTGTGGGTGTGGGTGTGAGTTTGTGGTTTTGTCTAATGTTTTGAGAATAGGTAGGAAAGGCGGTTTGTTTGGATTGGAGTGGACTGTTTCTAGTAATTCGTTTGACAAGGCGAGTGCTTCTATGTCTGTGTTTCCCACTCTGTCCGTGGTTGTAGACATTAGAAAAGACAATGCATCAAGGATGTGTCCTGTCTAGTAGAATGCTTCCCAGCATTCTTCCTGCCCGATTTAGGAATGGACTGTGGCTCGCCTTATGCATGGGAAACACCTACTAACTTTCTAAGTTCTTGTTTTCTTCCTGAATTCCGGCAAATCTCAAGAATAGGCCCATGGTTTTGAGTCCAAGATATGTACCACCTCCAAGCTCTGTGACATGGCCATGTACTTGATAGCTGTAGGGAATGGGAACATCTTAGAAAACTCAAATAACTGTGTGACCAGTAAACTCTCAGTGGAGAGACCCTGCTTTGGTTTATTTGCATACTTATGGTTATGTTGCCCTGAATGTCAAGAAGGTCTTTGCCTCAGGCCACCCCTTTGTGAAGCCTGAAGAAAACTGTTTTCAAATGGAAATAAATGGGCATAACATGTTGCTCTTTGCTTAATTGCTTTGGAAAGGGATGTGTCCGAATCAGCCTCTTGGGCCTCTGTGAGGTTGTGGCTTAGATTCTCAGCACATGATAGATCTAAAGATAGATTCCATGTGTGCAATCAAAACCAAAATGGCAAAAAAAAATTAGTCATTGTGGATGAGTCTCTTGCATTCCTCTGTTAGGTTCTTTACCTCCATCAAGTGTGAATAGGAATCCTTTAGGTCAAATGAGTTCTTCAAAGCCCTGCAGAGGTGCTTGTGTTTTCTCAAGACTCCAAATCACATAAAGAATCTATACCTGAGAGTCAGTAGGCCTGAAATTGGAGAAGGAGAGCAGTATTAATGGCAGGCCTATTTGATCACTCCTGGTTCACAGGAAGGGTGTCCATGTCACCCTGACTTTAGGCAAATGAGGGGCAAGCAACATTATTTTGGACACTCTTTTGGGATGCATTCCGCATGGTAACCTCCAGCCAGAGGTTATGATGAATGTCTATATTTAAGAAGATGAGGGCCATGTGGGTGTATTTTGGTTTTAATTGTGGTCATTCTTGTGGCAGTTGGAAGAGATGACTGGATCCACCTGGGCTTGAACTCTGGTGTCATTCCCCTTAGAGACTGAGTTCTGGAACACACATCAAGGAAGAATTGCCATAAATTGTGTGGGGATTTTAAGAGGCCACGCATGAGAGTCGCCCTTGGAAACTGAGATCTATGCCCACGGTGGCTTTCCACAGAGCACTGGGAATCTCAGACAGGATATCACATGATTTAATTCTGAAAGACTTGGCAGCCATATTTGATAGTCAAAACACACATGGACCTCAATTGTAGACCTCAATGGGCCTGGCTTCATGTGACCTTTTGGCCTTGCTCTGGGAAGCCTTGCCTGTGAGAGTTCTCCAGAGCTTTCATTGAAATGATCTTCCTTAACATTGAATAATTCCTGAATGAATTGAAATAAACAGTGCCTCCAACTTTATCCTTGAAAACTGGCTAGATAAATACCATGAAATTTTTAAAATTCCAATGACCAGGTGGCACTGAAGAACCTTTGGATGTCCTGTTGCTGATCATGAGTGTACCAGACAGTGCCTTGATTAACTGGTTTTCATGAATATGGTGTAGAACAGAGATGCCAGTAATTTGGAGCCTGTAGAATAGTGGGCCTAGAGCAGAGGTGATTAAATGTGTGATAAAACATCTGTGGTGGGGTCATGTGGATCTGCCATTGTCTTCCAAATGGCTTGTGACTAACATGGTGCAGCCAGCAGAACATTGTATGTAAACGCATCATGTTATATGGAGAGGTTTAAGGGCAATGTTCAGAATCAGGTTGCTATGGTCACGGAGGCAACCTATGTGGTATACAAGCCCTGTTGGTGCATTCTCCTGCAGACCCTGACCCACCACATGTGACAGAACTCCCTCCAGCACTGTGGTCAAGTTTAACTCCTTGTATTTCATGAAACAAATACAAAACTCTGAGTGCAGCAGGAGACATTATAAAAAGTGGAGGATGATGAAATGGCTTCACAGTCCACATGGGGAGACACATAGACCCCAGTGGCCATAGTTTACCTACAAAGAGAGAATTCAGCACTGCTGCTTCATGTTCATTGGAAAATTATAAACCATGTGCTCAAGGTCACAGAGATGCATAAACAGCTTTGATGGTCTTACTAGAAAAAAAGCTAAAGCTCCTGAAAACAACATATATTTCAACTGTCCATCTTAGAGGCAGTTTCTTCAGAGTCTTTAGGCTGGCAAATCTTCATGTTTGTGGAGTATTTACATAGTCCCTTACTTTTGGAAACTCCTCTACCATCTCCAAGGTTGTGAAATCCGGAGCAGTTTTCATTTCAGGTATGAATTCAAAGATTTTCTAACTCTTTTCCTCTAATTGTGTCTTACTTGAGGTGAAAATAATGTAAAGTTATTGTTCTAAATGAGAGTGGGAAAATTTTTGTGTAACACTAATTTGCATACACATTGATCCATTTTCCAATTTTCCATTTGAAATACTGAATCCCTGACAGTAACTCATACCCTACTATACTCTGACTACTAATCCTAATATGATGGAGAATAATACCCAAACAGAATGAAAATACAAGCAGTTCAGTGGAGACATGGTGTACAGTTGGACTTCCCTTTTGCATGATTAAGGGTAGGTGTTATAAATATACTCAATTTTTAATTGAAATAGTCCTCCATGTGTTTTTAAAGTTCACAAATATGTTAATATGTCTCCCTTTCTCTGTAGCCTACTCAGCACATGTATTTTTATATGCACATAGAGAATCCTACCTGGTATCACACGTACATTTTCATGAGTTGGCTGAATTGGCAGATACAAATTGTGAGAAGAGATCAGTCCTCCTAAACCCTGTGGGAACTGAAAATTCAAACTATGTGTGAGCTTCCCAGTAGAACAATATTATACATAAATCCATGTTCAGTATAATAAATATTTTTGCATCTGTGGATGATGTATATTACATGATGAATTATGATTAGCATGTATTTATTGATACTTTTTAATGTATATTTGTGTTTATTTAATATATATATATATATATATATATATATATATATATATATATCTCCAGATTTCTCAAAATATGAAATATATGTGTCTTATACACACTCTGTAAATTCATTCATGTTCATGTATATGATTTATAATCAACTTTTCAGAAGATAATTCTCAGAAATATTCATCCACCTGAAATACATATTTGTTTCCCAGTACTGAAAACTAACTTCAATCAATGGTGTTTACAAATCCTAATATTTCTACAGTAACTGACCCAGTTTAACATCAATGCCAGTAGATTCCAATGGGACATGATGTCTATATTGACCTTCATTTTAATCCAACACTGGTACATTACTATTTCTTCAGTTTTTGCACATCATAGGATATGTATTTCATCCACAAGTTCACAAATATATAGGAATTTGTTTCACTTTCAAACACTTCTTGCTTCAGAACACATGTATTCCTCCATGTTACTTGATTCATCTTTTCATGAGACTTCTTTCCAAATACATTATTTTCAATTTCCATAATCAATTTCGAAGCTAAACTCACACACTCTTCATGATGAACCATAACATTAATATTAACATTAGATGTATTACTGGTTGGAATGAAAAATTGTATATCAATATAAGATTTCCTCTATATGTTCACGATTCAATTCAATCCATTATTTAAAGTTGGAACCAGTTATGTTTTTTATTCACAGTATTGTCTATTAATGCATTATCTCTATATTCATAGATACAGTGTACTCCTCTTTGTCCCTTCAATACTAATTTATACGTCTTCAAATTATTGCTCCCAGAAATGGTGGAAGAAATACTCATGTCACCTTATCTATATATAGATTTCATCACAGGAATATTCTGGACACAAAAAGCGAAGGTCACACTCATGATTGTATCAAAGCCTAAATGCCAAGGGAGCGTGGATTACTAAAAAGAACCATGTCCAGGTTGCCTAATGCTCTCAAATGTAAATCCAATTGGTGACTACATATTTGTTTCTTCCTAAGATTATATATTCAACCTCAAACATGTTGAAAATGTCTAATCCTATCACTCACTTCATACTTTTCCTGATTTCGTAATATCTTTATTGATACCTGCTTTCATACATATTTCCCCCAGTTCATCATTGTGACTGACACTTCACATATGCTGACATTTACATTCACTCTCTACCCGAAACCCTATTGCTAAAGAACTTTTGGTCCAAATCCTATACTCACTCTTCTTTCTAAACCTACTGACTATCTTCCTAATGCTACTGACTATAGTTTTTTGACTCGATGTTCTCTTCGACAATCAATTATCCAAGGTATAAGGTCCTATGCCATTGTATATCAATTTATCTGAGACACATGTGCAGAACATAATTCAAACCTAAGTATCCCACTCAAGGGCCCAGTTCCCTTCTGGCTTCCAATCTTACCTAGATTTCTGTTTTTATACTTATATTTTACCTATATATTTTTGTAAATATCACAGGCTCCCAATACCATTATTCATCCGGCAGAATGATTCCTATCGCAAATCAAACATGTTATTAACCCTAAACATACACTTTTCCCTCAATCTAACTTTACAGAAGAGGAGGGACAGAGTTGGTCTTACAATACAGGAATGTAGGCGATCTTCCACCAGCTGAGGACATCAAAGGTATATGCAAAAATGATCCCCTGAGATGATGAAGGAAGCTATGAAGGACCTGAGAGAGCAAAAGACATCTTCCATGGCAAACTATCTGGTCAGGATGAAGGGATGTGTCTCAATCAGCCTCTCCCTTCTTAATGTAGAGAAGATGGACCAAACCAGGCCTGTGTGGAGAGCTGTTCCCAGGTACCTATGGTTGGTATACCATTCTAACTGTGAAAGTGTGACAGGAAGTAGGGACAGCCTCCATCTCATGGGACTTTTAGATGTAACTTTTAGGACAAAGTGGTTGCAAAGTCAGTGACCTCATTCAGTTCCTGAAGGAAATGACCTCACCTCACTGCCTTGGTGATGGAACTCTCTGGACGTTTGATCCTGGAAGACAGGCACCAAGAGCCAGTCACAGTCCCAGTCCCAGTGGTCTCACTTGTTTTGATTTATCAAGAACAGAGTCAGTCTTTCTTAGTACCTACTGATGTGACGATGGCCAAATGACAGGAAAGCTCTGAAGAGGAGCTTTTCCTGGGAAATCAGGTAGTGGCTCACCCATGGCTCCTAAAAACTTCAAAGTGTTGGCCAAGGAGACTAGATCTGATACAGGACAGGCCATTTTGGGGGAACATACAATGGCCCACCATTCCGAGGACACTCTGGATAGTCACAGACTTACTTGAGCAAAGGAGGTGCCTTTGAGTGTGTGTGTGTGGGTTTGTGGTTTTGTCTCATGTTCTGAGAATAGGAAGGAAAGGCTCTTAGTTTGGATTGGTGTGGACTGTTTCCAGTAAGTCGTTTGACAAGGCGAGTGCTTCTATGTCTGTGCATCCCACTCTGTCCGTGGTTGTAGACATTAGAAAAGAGAATGCATCAATGGATGTGTCCTGTCTAGTAGAAAGCTTCCAAACATTCAACCTGCCCAATTTACAAATGGACTGCAGCTTGTCTTATTGAAGGGCAACATCTGCTCTCTTTTTTCTGTTTTCTTCCTGAATTCTGGAAACTCTCCAGAATAGCCTCATGGTTTTGTGTCCAAGATATGTACCACCTCCAAGCTCTGTGATATGGTGATGTACTGGATAGCTGAAGGGAATGGCGAGCATCTAAGAAAACTCAGATATCAGTGCGACCAGGAAAGTCTCAGTGGAGAAACCCTTCTTTCGGGCTTTTGCTTACCTATTGTTCTGCTGCCCTGAATTTCAGGAAGGTTTTTACCTCAGGACACTCATTTGTGAAGCCTGAAGAAAACAGTTTTCAAATGGAAATGAATGGGCATCACCTGTGGCTCTTTGCTTAATTTCATTGGAAATGGATGTTTCTGAAACAGCCTCTTGGCCCTGTGTGAGGCTGTGGTTAGATACTCAGCACCTTATACATCCCACGTGTTCATCCAAAACCAAAATGGCCAAAAGAGCAGTCCTTGTGGATGAAGTCTCTCCCTACCTCTGTAAGGTTCCTGACCTCTATCAAGTGAGAATAGGGTGCCTTTGGGTCAAATGAGTTCTTCAAAGCCCTTCAGAGGCTAGCCCATAGGTGATTCCAATGATTCCAATTCACATGAAGATTCTAAACCCCACAGTCAGTAGTCCTCAAATTGGAGAAGCAGAGCAGTATTAACGGCAGGCCTATTTGATCAGTCATGGTTCACAGAAAGGTGTTCAGGCCACCCCAACTTTAAGCAAATGAGGGGCAAGGGAGCTTATTTTGGACACTGTCTTGGGCTGTGACCCTCATGGAAACCTCCATCCAGAGGTTAAAATGAGTGTCTATATGGAAGAAGATGATGGCCATGTGGAAGTGTTCTGGTTTTAATTGTGGTTATTTGTGTGGTTGTTGAAAAATATGACTGGCTCCACCTGGTCTTGAACTCTGGTGTGATTCCCCTTAGAGACTGAGTTCTGGAACTGATCTCAGAGAAGTATTGCCATGAGTTTTGTTGGGATTTTAGAAGGCCATGCATTAGAGTCACCCTTGGAATTTGAGATCTGTGCCCAGGAAGGCTTTCCACAGAGCACAGGGAATCTCAGCCAGGTTATCACATAATTTTTTTCTGAAAGAATTAGCAGCCATAGTTGAGAGGCAAAACAGGCAAGGATTTTACATTGTAGACCTCAATGGGCCTGGCTTCATGTGACCATTTGGCAACACTTTGGGAAGCCTTGCCTGTGAGAGTTATCCAGAGCGTTCATTGAAATGGGCTTCCTCACCATTTAATGGTTACTGAATTAAATGAAACCCTCAGTGCCTACAACTTCATCCTTGAAAAATGGGCTCGATAAATACCATGAAATTTTTGAAATTCCCATGACCAGGTGGCACTGGAAAACCATTGGAGATCCTGTTGCTGATCATGAGTGTACCAGAAAGTGCCTTGATTGACTGGGTTTCACAAAAAAATTGTGTAGAACAGAGATGCCAGTAAGTTGGAACCTGCTGAGTAGTGGGCCTAAAGCAAAGGTGGGTAGGTGTGAGATAAAACATCTCTGGTGGTTTCATGTGGATCAGCCGTTGGCTTTCAAATGGCTTGTGACTGACATGATGCAGCCAGCAGACCCTTATATGAAAATGCATCTTGTTATATGGATAGGTTTCTGGGCAATGTTCAGAATCAGGTTGATATGGTCAAGGGGGCAAGCTATGTTGGACATAAGCCTGGTTGGTGCATTCTCCTGCAGACTCTGTCCCACCACACGTGACAGAACTCCCTCCAGCACTGTGTCCCAGTTGAACTCCTTGTATTTCATGAAGCAAATACCAAACTCCCAGTGCAGCAGCAAGAATCACCACAAAAAGTAGAGTATGACCAAATGGCTTCACAGTCCACACGAAGAGACACTTATCCCCCAGTTGCCACAGTTTACCTACAAAGTGAGAATTCAGCACTGCTGCCTCATTTTCATTGGAAAATAAGATACCATGTCCTCCAGGTCACATAGATGTTGACCCAGTTTTGATGCTCTCACTACATAGGATGCTAAAGCTACCGACAACAACATACATTTCAAGTGTCCCACCTCAGAGGCAGTATCTCAAGAAGTCTTTAGGCCTGCAGAGCTCCATGTTTGTGGAGTCTTTACCTTGTCTTTTATTTTTGGAAAGTCATCTACCACCTCCAAGGTTGTGAACTCCTGAGCATATTCCATTCCGGGTATGTATTCACAGATTTTCTAACTCTTATCCTCTAATTGTGTATTTCTTCCAGCGAGGGTAATATCAAGGGATTGTTCTTAATGTGTGTGGGAAGATTTTTGTGTAGCACATATTTGCAAACACATTGGGTTTACTTTCCTATTTTCCATTCGAAATACTGAATCTCTGACACTAACCCATACCCTACTAGACTCTGACTACTAATCCTTATATGATGGAGAATAGTAACCCAAACAGAATACAAATACCAGCAATTCAGAGAAGGCATGATATGTAGTTGGACATCCCTTTTGGATTATATTGTGTAGGAGTTAAAATATATATTTAATGTTTATTGACATAGTTCTCCATGTGTTTTTAAAATTAACAAATATGTGAATTCCTCTCTCCCTTTTCTGTAGCCTATTAAGCACATGTATTTTTATATGCACAAATAGAACCCTACCTGGTATCACATGTACATTCTTCTGAGGTGGCTGACATGGCAGATAAAAATTGTGACAAGAGATCACTCCTCCTAACCTCTGTTGGAACCGAAAATTTAACCTATGGGTGAGCTTCCTAGTTGACCAACATTATGCATAAATCCATTTTCAGTAAAATGTATATTTTTGGATAAGTGGATATTATATATTTAATGATGAATTTCGATTGGCATATATATTGCTACTTTTTAATGTCTCTGTGTGTGTGTTTGTGTGTGTGTGTGTGTGTGTATATATATATATATATATATATATATATATATATATATATATATATACTCTCCAGATTTTTCAAAATATGAAATATATGTGTCTTATTATACACTTCCTAAAATCATTTATATTCATGTATGAGGATTTATAATGAACTTTTCACAAGATTATTCTCAGAAATATTCATCCACCTGAAATACATATTTGTTTCCTAATACTGAAAACTAACTTCAGTGAATGGTGCATACAAATCATAATATTTTGACATTGCAAGAGGGCCGTGAATAGAGATCATCATACCCATTGTACCGCGCCACTGTGCAGGTGACTAACGACTAAGAACGACAAAAAACTATCTTGTTAGGAACTTACAGCAAAATGGGGGTGCACTGAAACCTAGAAGAAGGATTTCTAGCACTGAGGTCCGGTAAATGAGTCCCAAACATGAGCCAACTCTGCGACCGAAGATCCTGTCTGACTGATCCGCGCGACCCGTCCAGTGGCTACAGACAGCAGGGCACCACCGAGATGCGATCAATAATCAAGGAGAAACGTTGATGCAGATTCTGTGGAATTCTGCCAATAGAGTCCCCACTGAGCCCTGGGCTGAGTTCAGGGTTTCAGATGGGGAAGGAAGTGGTACAGTTCTAACCCCCACAATAGAAACTCCACAAAGGAAACCAACGGCCACCATCTTGGTGAGCTGAAGTAACGACAGCCACTCCCCTACAGATTGCAACAATAAAACAGGTGCTGTTACTCAGCTCATTTCCCATACTTCGGGGAATTTGCATCAAATCTCTCCTAGGCTTTCTGGGGGAGAGATTATCAGAGCGAGCCTGCATAAAGACAGGGGAAAACTAGAGGCACCTGACTTTCAACTCCCCCTCCCATCAGTGGTGAAAAAAACCTGTCTAGCCAGCGCTGAGAGAGGGGCAAGCGGAAAAAAAAAATCAAAACAATAGAGTGCCGGGGTTCCCAATAGCCAACTGTGCAATCAGAGATCCGGGCTGATTGAATCATGCAGCCAGGCCTGCTGTTACAGATGGCGGGGCACCACCGAGAAGTGACCTGAAGCAGGGAGAAATGTTGCTGCGGATTCTGTGGAATCCTGCCGGCTGAGCTCCCACTGATCCCCGGGCTGAGTTTGGGAATTCAGACAGGGAAGAAAGTGGTATAGTTCTATTCCCCACAAAAGAAACTCCACCAAGGAAACCAGCGGCCACCATCTTTGAGATCTGAAGTAACCACCGCCCCTCTCCAATAGATTGCAACAATAAAACAGATGTGTGTTACTCAGCTCATCTCTCATACAGCGGGGAATTCGCATAAAATGTCTCCTAGGCTTTCCGGGGGAGGGTTAATCAGAGCAAGCCTGCATAAAGAGGCAAGAAAAACTAGAGACACCTGACTTTCGACTCCCCCTACCATCAGTGGCCATAACGAAACGTGTATAGCCAGTGCTGGGGGAGGGGCAAGCAGAAAAAATCAAAACAATAGAGTGTCTGGGTTCCCAAAAGACACCCTCCACACCCAACAAACGGCAGGCACAGAGTACAGTTTGAACTGCCGAGAGGCATCACTCAGGGGAAATCTGGTCTAGAAAAAGAAACCAGGACAAGCAGGAGAAACCAAAGGACTAGAAGGCAGGCCCTTGTGACTGGGCGGCTGGAGACCGCAGGCCCGCACGTGACATTCCACCCACTGCCTGAGTGACTGGGGGGCTGAGAAATGCCCGCCCGCCGGCAACCGAGCGTGAGACTGCGTGGCTAGAGATTGCCAACCCAACGGCGACAGCCCACCTGCTGCCCGCGTGACTGGGCGGCTGGAGACCGCCTGCCCGCTGGCGACCAACCGCGCAATTGGGCGGCTGGAGACCACCCGCCTGCCAGTGACCCAGAGCTGAAACAAACCAGAGACAGTCAAGTCCCACCCCCCAATTCGGACACCTCGGCAAGGAGCCTGGGGCCCGCCAAAGCAGAGAGGTGACATCACTGGAGCTCGGCCTTCGGAATTACTTCCAAGCGGAATCCACTTTAGCAGGCATAGTTTACCAACACAAAGGAGAGACAACAGAGATATACAACACCAAAACAAATCTAAAGAATAAAGCAGAAACACAGCAATCAAATAGAGCTGGAAAGTAACGTGAACATCATGAAAAAACAAGGGCAAAAAAGGAGTACAAACAATGCAGGACAACTTAATTCTACAGGAGGACCTTGAAGCATCAGAAACAGGGATAGGGAAAGAACTCAAGGCATACCGAACTCAGATGGAAAGGAATATTAGAGAAGACATGAGGCAGCAAGTCCAAGCAATAAAAGTATATTTTGAAAATGAATTAAACAAACAAATTCAAATGGCAAAGAATGAGCATTACCAGGAGATAGAGATCTTAAAAAAATATTAAACAGTAATCCTAGAAATGCAGGAAAATATAAACCAAATTAAAAACTCAAACGAGAATATTACAAATAGACTAGATCAAGTAGAAGTCAGAACATCAGATAATGAAGACAAAGTTTATCAACTTGAAAAGAATTGAGTAAACACAGAAAAGATGCTTAAATCCCACCAGGAATTTATTCAAAAGATATGGGATGTCATAAAAAAACAAAAAACAAATTTAAGAGTCATCAGGATAGAAGAAGGCATAGAGATTCAAACCAAAGGAATGGACGACATATTAAATGAAATAATTCTATAAAACTTCCCAGAGATGAATGATGGATTGGAATGCCAATTCCTGGAAGCCTACAGGACCCCAAACATTCAAAACCAAAATAGACCAACTCCAAGACATATAATTATGAAGATAGCCAACATACAGAACAAGGAGAGAATATTAAAAGCTACAAGAGAAAGGAGGCAGATTACATTCAGGGGTAAACCAATTAGGTTAACAACTGATTTTTCATCACATTCGTTGAAAGTGAGAAGATCCTGGAACAATGTAATTCAAATGCTGGAAAAAAAAAAAGAATTCCAACCAAGAATACCATATAAAGCAAAGTTAAGCTTCAGATTTGACAATGAAATTAAAGTCTTTCACGATAAACAAAAGCTAAAACAATTCTCAGCCAGAAAACCAGCACTGCAAAGCATTTTGTGCAAAATACTACAAGAAGAAGAGTTAAAAAATAGTGCCCAAAACTAACAGTGGGAAGTATCTCAGTAAAGCGGGAGGAAAGTAACCAAAAAAGTAAAAACTATCCAAACTAAAATATAATAAATAAATAAACATGACTGGAAGTACAAATCATATTTCAATTGTAACCTTAAATGTTAATGGCCTAATTTCACCAATCAAGAGACATGTGCTAGTGACCTGGATCAAAAAAACAAATCCAACAATATTCTGCGTTCAGAAGACTCATATGATAGGAAAAGACATACACAGGCTGAAGGTAAAAGGTTGGGAAAAATCATAACACTCACACGGCCCTCGGAAGCAAGAAGGATTTGCCATACTCATAGGGAATAAAATCAACTTCAAACCTAAGTTAATCAAAAGGGATAAAGAATGACACTATATTCTGTTAAAAGGAATCATCCACCAACAAGAAAAAAACAATTATCAATTTGTATGCACCAAGCAATGGAGGTGCAACGTTCATAAAACAAACTCTCCTCAAGTTCAAGAGTCAAATAGACTACAACACAATAATTATGGGTGACTTCAACATACCACTCTCGGCATTAGAGAGATCCTCTAGACAAAAACTGAATAAAGAAACTATAGAACTGAACAGCACAATCAATAACCTAGACTTAACCGACATATATAGAATATATCAACCATCATCAAGTGGATACATGTTCTTCTCAGCAGCACATGGATACTACTCAGAGATACACCATATATTATGCCATAGGGCAATTCTTAGTAAATATAAAGGCATGGAGATTATACCGTGCACCATATATGATCATAATGGAATGAAACTGGAAATCAATGAGAAAAGAAAGAAGGAAAAATCCTACATCACATGGAAAATGAACAACATGCTACTGAATGATCAATGGGTTACAGAAGACATAAAGAAGGAGATAAAAAAATTCTTAGAGACAAATGACAATACAGACACAATATACCAGAATCTATGGGACACAATGAAAGCAGTTTTAAGAGGGAAATTCATTTCTTGGAGTTCTTTCCTCAAAAAAAGAAAAATACAACAAATAAATGAACTTAAACTACACCTCAAAAATCTAGAAAAGGAAGAGCAAAACAACAGCAAATGTAGTAGAAGACAAGAAATAATTAAATTTAGAGCAGAAATCAATGAAATTAAAACAAAAAAAAGTTGAAAAAATTGATAAAACTAAAAGTTGGTTCTTTGAAAAAATAAATAAGATCGACAGGCCCTTAGCCATGCTAAGGAAAAGAAGAAGAAAGAGAATTCAAATTACTAACATATGGGATGAAAAAGGCAATATCACAACAGACACTACAGAAATACAGAAGATAATTAGAAAGTATTTTGAAACACTATATTCCAACAAAATAGAATATTGTGAAGATATTGATAAATTTCTTAAGTCATACGATCTGCCCAGATTGAGTCAGGAAGACACAAACAATTTAAACAGGCCAATAACAAAGGAAGAAATAGAAGAGGCAATCAAAAGACTACCAACCAAAAAAAAGCCCTGGACCGGATGGGTATACAGCGGATTTCTACAAAACCTTCAAAGAAGAATTAAAACCAATATTTTTTCAAGCTTTTTCAAGAAATAGAAAAAGAAGGAGCTCTTCCAAATTCATTCTATGAGGCCAACATCACCCTGATCCCGAAACCAGACAAAGACACTTCAAAGAAAGAATACTACAGACCAATATCTCTAATGAACTTGGATGCAAAAATTCTCAATAAAATCCTGACGAATCAAATACAAAAGCATATCAAAATAATTGTGCACCATCATCAAGAAGGATTCATCCCCGTGATGCAAGGATGGTTCAATATACGAAAATCAATAAATGCCATTCACCACATCAATAGAATTAAAGACAAGAACCATATGATCATCTCGATAGATGCAGAAAAAGCACTTGACAAAGTTCTGCATCCCTTTATGTTCAAAACACTATAAATACTAGGGATAACAGGAACTTACCTCAAAATTGTAAAAGCTATATATACTAAACCTCAGGCTAGCATCATCCTAAATGAAGAAAAACTGAAGGCATTCCTTCTAAAATCTGGAACAAGACAGGGATGCCCTTTATCACCACTTCTATTCAATTTAGTTTTGAAATACTAGCCAGAGCAATTAAACAGACCAAAGAAATTAAAGGCATAAAAATAGGAAAAGAAGAATTTAAAGTATCACTATTTGCAGATGACATGATAATATATTTAACAGACACAAAAAGGTCTACAAAGAAATGGCTAGAGTTAATAAATGAATTCAGAAATGTGGCAGGATATATAATTAACACGCATAAATCAAAGGCATTCCTGTATAACAGCAACAAAACTTCTGAAATGGAAATGAGGAAAACCACTCTATTCACAATATCCTCAAATAAAATAAGATATTGGGAATCAACCTAACAAAAGAGGTGAAAGATTTATATAATGAAAACTAGAGAACTCTAAAGAGAGAGATAGAAGAAGATCTCAGAAGATGGAAACATGTGCCCTGTTCATGAATAGGCAGATCTAACAACATAAAAATGGCAATATTACACAAAGTTCTCTACAGGTTTAATGCAATGCCAATCAAAATCCCAATGGCATTTCTTGTAGAAGTAGATAAATCAATCATGAAATTCATATGGAAAAACAAAAGACCCAGAATAGCAAAAGCAACTCTAAGCAGGAAGTGTGAATCTGGAGGTATAGCGATTCCAGAGTTCAAACTGTACTACAAAGCAATAGTAACAAAAACAGCATGGTACTGGTACCGAAAAAAGCAGGTGGACCAGTGGTACAGAAGAGAGGACACAGAAACCAATCCACAAAATTACAACTTTCTTATATTTGATAAAGGGGCTAAAAGCATGCAATGGAGGAAGGGTAGCATCTTCAACAAATGGTGCTGGGAAAATTGGAAATCCATATGCAACAAAATGAAACTGAATTCCCTTCTCTCGCCATGCACAAAATTTAACTCAAAATGGATCAAGGATCTAGATATAAAATCAGAGACACTGCATTTCATAGAAGAAAAAGTTGGCTACGATCTACATACTGTGGGGTCGGGCTCCAAATTTCTTAATAGGACGCACATAGCCCAAGAGTTATTAACAAGAATAAAAAAATGAGACTTACTTAAACTAAAAAGTTTTTTTTCTCTGCCAGACAAACAATAAGAGAGGTAAATAGACAGCCAACATCCTGGGAACAAATTTTTACCCCTCACACTTCAGATAGAGCCCTAATATCCTGAATATACAAAGAATTCAAAAAAAACTATCAATAAGATAACAAATAACCTAATCAACAAATGGGGCAAGGACCTGAAATGACACTTCACCGAGGAGGACATACAATCAATCAACAAGTACATGAAAAAATGCTCACCACATCTAGCAGTCAGAGAAATGCAAATCAAACCCACCCTAAGATACCATCTCACTCCAGTATGATTGGCAGCCATTATGAAGTCAAACAACAAGTGTTTACGAGGATGTGGGGAAAAGGGGACACTTGTACACTGCTGGTGGGACTGCAAATTGGTGAGGCCAACATGGAAAGCAGTATGGGAATTCCTGGGAAAGCTAGGAATGGATCCACCATTTGAACCAGCTATCGCCCTTCTCGGACTATTCCCTGAGGATCTTAAAAGAGTGTACTAAAGGGATACTGCCACATCAATGATCATAGTGGCACAATTCACAATAGCTAGACTGTGGAACCAACCTAGATGCAATTCAATAGATGAATGGATAAAAAAAATGTGGCATCTATACACGATGGATGCAGCACTAAAAAATGACAAAATCATAGAATTTGCAGGGAAATGGATGGCATTAAAGCAGATTATGCTAAGAGAAGCTAGCCAATCCTTTAAAAAAATGGCAAATGTCTTCTTTGATAAAAAGAGAGTAACTAAGAATAGAACAGTGAGGAAAAGCATGAGGAAAAGATTAATATTAAACAAAGATGAGTGGGAGAGAGAAAGGGAGAGAGAAGGGAAAGCATATGGAAATGGTAGTAGACCCTCATTGTTACATAAAATTACATATAAGACGTTGTGAGGGGAAAGGCGGGAACAAGAGATAGAAGTGAAGAATAGCAGATGAGGAAGAGAGGGAAGATAGGATGGGAGGGGAGGGGGGATAGTAGGGGATAATAAAGGTAGCAGAGGACAACAGTCACTAATATGACATTATGTAAAAATGTGAATGTGTAACTGATGTGATTCTGCAATTCGTATTTGGGGAAAATTGGGAGTTCATAACCCATTTGAGTCAAATGTATGAAAGATGATATATCATGAGCTTTGTAATGTTTTGAAAAACCAATAAAAATAAATAAACAAAGGTTTAAAATTGAGTGGGAAGAAATCAGCTAAAAAAGAGTTGAGATGCATTCATTTTGATAAGCAGAAAGTTTGTTTTGTGTAGTTGTAAATATCACAAATTTATTTTACCAGAAAACTGGCTTTTAAAAATGAACATATATTGAGATTAAAGGATAATCCACCTACCTTCATAAAAAATTCATACCATTTCCTATATTTTTCATATTTCATTTTTTTCGTGAATATTTTGTCATGGACCAGGTCTAGTCTTAGGCTACCTCTTCTGACAAGTTCGTACAATGTGTTGGATTGTTCTTTTCATCTTTTATTTGATAGTTTCTAGCTGATAATGTGTATTTTTCCTTATCTTTATTTGGAAATACATACCCAACTACATCTTTGCATTTTATGTTTTACTGGGGAAGAAACTCATCAAAATCTCTTTATTATATGTATCAACAATCAAACATTTAGAGCATGCGATTATTCTTAATTTTGCATGAAAATATCTTTGTACCATTTTTCTTATAAAGATGTAGAATTATTAATACTGTCCCTACTGTAATAAGTAACTACTTACAAGAAGAATTAAATAATTGACTTTATATCAATCATGAATATGAAAATTAATAATATAAGTATTTGGCAATAAATATGCAATTGATAGAAATTAAAATCACGAGAAAGCCATTTAAAATGTCAGTGCATATGGTCCTTAAATAATAGTTTGTTCAAATGAAATTTCTCTAATTCATAAGAGTTAATATGCCATATTACAGCTTAATGTAATATAAAAACTTAAATGATAAGTATTGATAAATAAGAATGATACCTGTTTACTTAAATATGTTTATTTGATTTTCACTGTAAGATGTTAATTCTGGAAGACTTGAAAATTAAGAAAGACTTGGTCTATATTATTTCTAACTGGCTAATCAAAGTACTTTTAAATATATATGTATATATATATAACATATGTAATACATATGCATGAATATAGATACATATGTATAATAAATGTATTGTAATATATCTATAGGTTATTATAATTATTAAATTTTCTTTTTTCTTCAACAAAAAAGAATGACTATAAAAAACATTCTTAAATGTAAATTTCATAGCATATTACTGTTTGTAATGACATGAGAGAAAAACTCCTATGGAGGGAAAATGAAAAAGGAAGAGAGAGAAGGGGGAAAATGAGGAAGAAAGTGAGTAAAGAAGAGGGAGAGGAGTGTTTGATTATAAGATAAAAGTGGAGGGTCTGGGTGTCTGGCTCAGTGGTAACATGCTTGGCTAGCATGTGTGAGGCACTGGGTTATATTCTCATCACAACATATAAATAAATAAAATGAGGTCGATCAACAACTGAAAAAATTAAAATAAAAGTAGAAATATTACCAAAATTCCAAGTTTTTATGAATGCTAAATAAAAAAATTGTTGCATAGCCTTATGTAATTTCTAGACTCCCAAAAATAGTCATTTAATGATAGATTACTAGTGCGATAACTAAAAATCCATTGCTCTTTAATCGACATTCTGTGGCATGCTAGTGCTTAAATAAATTGTATTATAATACCAAAAAAATTCTAATATTTCTACAGTAACTGACCCAGTTTAACATAAATGCAAGAAGATTCCCAAGGGATATAATTGTATTTTGACGTTCATTTTTATTCAACACTGGTACATTACTATTTCTCCAGTTTATGCACATCATAATATGTATATTTCATTCACAATTTAGCAAATTTATACGCATTTGTTTTACTTTCAATCACTTCCTGCTTCAGAACACATGTATTCCTCCACGTTTCTTGACTGCTCCTTTCATGAGACTTTTTCCAAAGACATTATTTTTGATTTCCATTATCATTTTTGAAGCAAAACTCACACACCCGTCATGATAAACCATAACCCTAATATTACCATTAGATGTAAAACTGGTGGGAATGAATGATTGTATATCGATATAAGATTTCTTGCATGCTTTCAAATATCAATTCAATTCATTATTTAAAGTGGAACCAGTTATATTATTTAATCACAGTATGGTGTATTCATGCATTATCTCTATGTTGATAGACACAGGGTACACCTCTGTGTACCCCCAATAATAATTTGTATATCTTCAAAATTTTGCTCCCAGAAATGGTGGAAGAAATACTCATGTCAACTGATCTACATATACATTTTATCACAGTAATATTCTGGACACAAAATGCAAAGGTCACACTTAGGATTGTCCCAAAGCCTAAATGGAAAGTGAACATGGATTACTAAAAACATCCATGTCTTGGATGCCTAATTCTCTCAAATGTCAATCCTATTGGTGAGTACATATTTGTTTCTTCCCAAGATTATATATTCAACCTCAACCATGTTGAAAATGTCTAATCCTATCACTCACTTTATATTTTGTCTAATTTCCTAATGTCTCTATTGATATCTCTTTTCCTACATATTTTCCCCAGTTCATCATAGTGACTGATTCTTCACATGTGCTGACATTTACATTCACTCTTTATCCGAAACCCTATTGGTAAAGAACTTTTTGTCCAAATACTATACTCACTCTTTTTTCTAAACCTACCGACTATTTACCTAATCCTACGACTATACATTTTTGACTGGATGATCTCTTCAACAATCAATCATCCAAGGTACAAGGTCCTATACCATTGTATATTGATTTATCTGAGACATCTGTGCAGAACATACTTCAAAGCTAAGTATCCCAATCACGGGCCCAATGCCTTTCTGGTCTTCAAATCATACCTAGATTTCAGTTTTCATAATTATATTTTACCTGTATATTCTTATATATATTGCAGGTTCCCAATACCATTATTCATCCAGCAGAATGATTCCTAACACAAATCGAAAATGTTATTAATCCTAACTATACACTGTTCCCTCAATCCAACTTTACAGAAGAGCAGGGACAGAGTTGGTCTTACAATACAGGGGTGTAGGGGATCTTCCACCTGTTGACAACCTCAAATTTCCATGCAGATATGATCCCTGGAGAAGATGCAGGCAGCTATGAAAGGCCTGAGAGAGCAAAAGTCATCTTCCATGGCAAACAACTCGGTCAGGTTGAAAGCATGTGTCTGAATCATCCTCTCTTTTCTTAATGTAGGGAAGATTGACCAAACTAGGCCTGTGTGGAGAGCTGTTCCCAGGTGCCTATGGTTTCTATACCATTCGAACTTGTGAAAGTGTCACAGGAAGTAGGGGCATCCTCCATATTATGAGACCCTAGGAAGCAAATTTTAGGAAAAAGTGGTTGCAAAGGCAGTGACCACATTCAGTTCCTGAAGGAAGTGACCTCACCTCACATCCTTGTTGATGGAACTCTCCGAATATGGGTACCAGGAAGCCAGGAATCCAGACCCAGTCCAAGCTCCAGTCACAGTGGTCTCACTTGTTTGGATTTACCAAGGACAGAGTCAGTCTTTTGTGGTACCTAGTGATGTGAGGATGGCCAAATTCCAGAAAAGTTCTTAAGACGGGCCCTTCCGGAGAAAGAAGGTAGAGGCTCACTGCTGTCTCCTGACCACTTCACAGAGTGGACCCAGGAGACCAGATCTGAGACAGGACTGGCCATTTCTGGGGAACATAGTATGGCCCTCCAGTCAGAGGACACTCTGGATAGTTTCAGACCTACTTGGGGGAAGGAGGTGACTTTGTGGGTGTTTGAGTGGGATTGTGGTTTTTTCTCATGTTCTGAGAATAGTTAGGAAAGGGGGTTTGTTTGGTTTGGAATGAACTGTTTCTAGTTAGTCCTTTGACAAGGCGAGTGTTTCTATGTCTGTGTATCCCACTGTGTCCATGGTTGTAGACATTAGAAAAGAGAATGCCTCAATGGGTGTGTTCTGTCAAAGAGAAAACTTCCAAGCATTCATCCTGCCCATTTTATAAATGGACTGTGGCTTGCCTTATCATTGGGCAACACCTACTATTTTCTTACGTTCCTGTATCCTTCCTGAATTCTGGCCACTCTCCAAAATAGGCTCATGGTTTTGTGTACAAGATATGTACCACTTCCAAGCTCTGTGACATGGCCATGTACTGGATAGCTGAAGGGAATGGCAAGCATCTCAGAAAACTCTGATATCAGTGTGACCAGTAAAGTCTCAGTGGAGAAACCCTGCTTTGGGCCTTTTGATTACCTATTGTTATGTTGCCCTGAATATCAGGAATGTCTTTTCCTCAGGCTACTCTTTCCTGAAGCCTGAAGAAAACAGTTTTAACATGGAAATGAATGGGCATTGCCTTTGTGTTTTACAATAAAACCTTCACAGAGATTAGGCTCTACTTAACTTAAAAATACTTTTAAATTGTATCTAAGTGTAAAAAGTAACATGTAACTGTACATATCTTTTTGATAACAAGTCCAATTATACAACACAAATGATACACATAAATCTCCAACATGTTTTTATTTTAAGCCTAGAATTACCATACAACCTTAGAACACCAGCATGATACAATGCTCTTTTGAAGCTTCTACCTTACACACTTGTATACCTGGAAGATATGAACACATTAACACCACAATTACATTGATGTTTTTGTATTAACCAAGTTTAGCTTTTTAAAGAAATAACCTGGCATAATTTTATAAAAACAGTATTGTTTAACCAGCTGTTTAATTTTTTAAGATTACTTGCTCAAAACTTACACATATAACCAACTTACACTAACCTTTTTATTATTTACTTAAACCATTTTAATTACTTAATCATATAGACTCTCTTATCGAGAAACACATTTTCCCTCTATTAAATCTATATCTAGAAACTTTTAGTTTCTCTTTTCCATCTGTGAACCTCTTTCTGTTCACATTTTGAAACAATACTTATAAATTTCTGAATTTAAGCAGATTATTTTGTAGACATCAACGTTTTATTAGGGCCTGTTTGTACACCTAGAAAACTTATAGGCCTAATTCTAAAGACATCTTTATTTTTATCTGTTTACCCAATTTGAATTGAACCATTTGAATCACGTGAATCCAAGATATTTATATCAATTTTTAAATATTTTATGAGCGCTCCTCATCTGTCAATTGTCATATCACTGCATGATATATGGACATACACACATACAGACATACCAACATACAACACGTAACACAAGTGTAACACATAACACAATAGTGAAGGCCTTGTAGCTTTTTCAGGTGAAATATCCATTGCAATGTTCAAAAACTCCACAGTTGATCAAAAATAGAACTGATCAGAAAACATTAACCCATCTGCAGGATCAAGATCATGAGCTCAAAAAATAAAAAATACAGAATCTAAGAAAAAGCAAGAGTGCCAAAAAAGATGACTGGCCAGTAATTAGTAAATACCATATAATGTACTTTTTGTTTGGATCTAGTTTGAGTTCAGGTAAAAAGACACTTTTACTCCTTTTAATCTGTCTCCTGCTGAGTGCTGCAGGATTCTTTTATTTGCATATCAACTTAAGTCCTGGCTGAGGACTTGAAAACTGTAAAGGCTGGAGTTCTGAGCAGAAACCTCATGCCTAAGGCATTTTAGCTATAAGTCATAATTTCCAGGTTTGAATGTTGAAAATTATGATGCAAGTTTAAGATGTAATTCTCAAAATTTTATATCTTTATGTTTTTCTACACTAGAAAATCTTGAGTCCCTTAGCCTCACCACAAAAAACTGAAAATATGATCATTTTTTGATAATATTAAAGCCACCATCATAAGAAGTTTCTCTAGGATCATTAAGCCATTTTCTTTGTTCTGAAGTTTCTAAAGTAGTAGTAAGCTACATTAAATTTCTTGAAAAAAATTTTAAAAACAACCACAGACTACCATTTGTATCCCAAATTAAGCTTTAAAAATTTCCAAGACTGTTGCTAATTAATGTCATTTCACTAAGCCAGACCAACGTTTTAATTTAGCACGTTTTTAAAAAAATCTTACACATTGAAGGGAACAGATATCATATCATAATTTATTATCTTTGCCCAAGTTAATGCACTGGTATATCTAGTGAAATTTTCTCAGGCTACCTAGTTCAAAATTAAAACTCTTTAATTATTTTTTTATCCGAAGTATTTAAGTTTTCTAGCATCAGCTATCTTAAATCAAACTAAACTCTTGTTTAAACCCAACTTTTATCTGTAAGATAGTGCAATGCTTTAGAAACCCATTCAGATACCAGATTGTTACAATTAAAAATATCATCTTTTAAATACAATTTCAGCCAAGATCATCCCCAAGAAACAATCTAAAATATCAACATATTACTGCTTTCATGGTCCCTTTTGTTAAGTAAACAGAGGTGGAGCAATCCTTAAAGTGCAGGTAAGGAATAAGGGAGTTCCCCACAGCAAAATGGCTCTGGCACCTGCTGGGAGTCCCTTAGCCTCACTATTTACTTTCAGGATTAGTCCTTCTGGTGGTTTGACCCCAGGCACCAGGCATATTCTATATCTCCCACCTTTTCAGTAGTCAGCTTCCAAAAAATTCATCCTCTGCTTGCAATTGTTTTGAGTGCTAGGCTTCCCCAAGAGGGCAGAGTGTGGTTCATTGAAAGTCCCCACTGGTGTGTCAAAATTTATGACTGAAGGTTTGGTTCCCATCCCCAAAGCCAATTAATAACAATTTAATAATGAGGATAGGGTTTTGAGAAAAGTTTAAGCAAGATATCAATGTTCTTAGAACCCAGGCATTTCCTTCTGCAGTGGGCGTGCTCAAGCCAACTATGGGAAGAAAAGAAATCACTGCTTCCCTAATCTCGCTTAACAAAGAGAAGAAAAGTTTATCAAAGTTCTTTAAAACACAGCTAAGAGAGGTGTAAAAGGTGAGAACAGAAAAGCTGGTGGTTCTATTGACTTTTGGTCCCTCACAGAAGAAGCTTTAGGTTAAATTTTAGCTAAAGTTATTTCCACACATCTAAGGCAGGTTGGAACTCGGGACTCTGCATCGGTCCAAACAATGCCATCACATTTAACAGAAACACAGACAAAAAGACACACAAAGACCATCATGCAGCTCCCGTTTGTTCACAACCCCAAGATCAACAATCTTGTGACTCAGGGAGAATGGAGGGAAGAGGGGGAGGAGCAGAAGGTTTGAGTTATAGGATTGTGGGCAAAGGGGTCAGATTGGAGGCAGCGACCAGGAAAGGCTTCAGGGACAGAGGCATGGAATGGCTTTGTCCCATAATGAGAGTTACTCAAACAGAGACAAGGACAAAACAAACGTAACACAAACACGGGCACACAGTTAACGTTTAACACGAGTTCAGAAGTAAAGATTAGAACCCAGTAACTGGCATAACCTGATGAGTTACACCACAAAGACAGACAGTGAATTCAACCTGAGAGAAAAAAGTAGCCAGCAAGACCTGATGGGTTGCAACAGAGTCACTTAATGAGGGCTCATCTGTCCCTCCTCACCTAATGAGGGCAATTCCATATCTCCTCACCTAATGAGATCACATCTGTCCCTCCCCGAGTCCTTCAAGGTGTCCCTTGCAAGAACGTGGCCGGTGGCTTTAGGACACGTTTGTCCACCACTGCCAGGGGGAACTTACACGCTCTGCTGGCAGCCACTCTGCCAACCCAAACTGAAAACCGAAAAACCAAACCTGAACAAAAAGCTCTGAGCGATCACAAGGAAAAATGGAAAGAGGCGCCTTTCTTACCCTCAGAGGGGTCCGTTGGGATCTCCTTGTTCGGTGCTGCACGATTCCCGGCCAACTCACCAAAATTAAGGGTTCAGCGAATGTTGGAGGAAGAGACCACCAAGAGACCACGGATGATGCAACAGCAAAAAGCATTTATTGAGTTCCAATCCATCATGCTGGGGCTCCGTGCTCACTCAAGAAGGGAGAGCAGCCCAGAGCCACAAGCAGGAGTTGAGCAGTGCTTAAGTACACTTTTTGGGGAGGGCGGGACTTTACATACATCACAGTCTCTTTTAAAAAATCATCATACACCACGGGAAAATCAAACAACAATTCCAAAGATGATTAGCTCATTCTTTGGTGGGAACAGGTCTGGCAGGAGTGATAGGTCAGTTCTAAAGTGGGGTACACATTGAAACTGATTGGTTTAGGCCCTGTGATGCCTATGTGCCAGGCCACAAAGGGTACTAGGTTATTAAACAATCAGGCAGTCAGGGGAAAATTTACTGGGCAGTCCGGGAATTGTCCTACAAGCTACAGGAATTTCAGGTTTTGTGTATAGCATAGGAACGTAACAATACCTGGTCCTTTACATTTTAACTCAGACCTTGCAGCTTAGAAACTTTGCAACACCCAGTCTTTTAAACTTTAAATTTTACACATTAATTTCAATTTCTTTTACACTTACAGATTACTTCTGGTTCACAACAAGGGTGTCAAAGCCACCCTGACTTTAGGCAAATGAGGGGCAAGGGAGCTTATTTTGGACACTGATTTTGGCTGTGCCCCTCATGGCAACCTCCAGCCAGATGTTATGATGAGTGTCTTTATGGAAGAAGATGAGTGCCATGTAGGAGTCTTGTGGTTTTAATTGTGGTCATTTGTGTGGCGGTTGAAAGAGATGACTGAGTCCACATGGGCTTGAACTCTGCTGTGATTCCTCTTAGAGACTGAGTTCTGGAACTGACCTCAGAAAAGTATTGCCATGAATTGTGTTGGGAAAACAGGAGGCCACGCATGAGCATCGCCCTTGGAAACTGAGATATAGGCCCAAGATGGCTTTCCACAGAGCACTGAGAATCTCAGCCTTGATATCACATTATTTTTTTGTGAAAGACTTGGCAGCCATAGTTGAGAGTCAAAACACACATGAACCTCACATTCAAGACCTCAATGGGCCTGGCTTCATGTGACCTTTTGGCCACTCTTTGGGAAGCCTTGCCTTAAAGAGTTCTGCAGAGCTTTCATTGAAATCAGCTTCCTCACCATGTAATGGTTCCTGAATGAATTGATACCCACAGTGCCTCCAACTTCATCCTTGAAAAATGGCTAGATAAATACCATGAATTTTTTTGAAATTTTCATGACCAGGTGGCCCTGGAGAACCTTTGGATGTTCTATTGCTGATCATGAGTGTACCAGACAGTGCCTTGATTGACTGGGTTTCATGAAAATGTTGTAGAACAGAGATGCTAGTGAGTTGTAGCCTCCTGAGTAGTGGGTGTAGAGCAGTGGACTATAGGTTTCTGAATAAATACCTGTGGTTTTACCACGTGGATCTGCCATTGGCTTCAAAAGACTTGTGACTGACATGGTGCAGGCCACAGATCCTTATATGTATAGGCATCTTGTTATATTGAGAGGTTTGAGGGCAATGTTCAGAATCCGGTTGCTATAGTCAAGGGGGAAAGCTATGTGGGATAGACCCCTGTTTTGAACATTCTCCTGGAGACCCTGACCAACCACACGTGACAGAACTCCCTCCAGCACTGTGTCCTTGTTGAACTACTTGTGTTTCATTAAGCCAATACCAAACTCCCAGTGCCACAGTAAGAAACACCACGAAAATGGAGGATGATGACCAAATGGTTTCACAGACCACAAGGGGAGACACTTAACTACCAGTGACCACAGTTTACCTACAAAGGGAGAATTCAGAACTCCTTCCTCATGTTCATTAGAAAATAAGGAACCATTTTCTCCAGGTCACATAGATGCAGATCCAGATTTGATGGTGTCACTACAAAAGAAGCTAAATCTTCTGACAACTACATATATTTCATGTGCCCAACCTCAGAGGAAGTTTCTCAAGAAGTCTTTAGGCCAGCAGAGCTCCATGTTTGTGCAGTTTTTAACCTCTCCCTTACTTTTGGAAACTGTTCTAACACATCGAATGTTGTGAACTCCTGAGCATTTTCAGTTCCACATATGTAATCACAGGTTTTCGAACTCCTCACCACTAATTGGGTCTCACTTGGAGTGAAGTTAATGTCAAGGAATTGTTCTGGATGAGAGTGGCAAGATTTTTGTGTAGCACATACTTGCATACACATTAGATTCATTTTCCTATTTTCCATTTTAAATACTGATCCCTGACACTAACACATACCCGACTAGAATCTGAAAACTAATCCTAATATGATGGATAAAAAGAAACCTAACCGAAAAGAAATACAGGCCTTCCATAGGAGGCATGGTGTATACTTTGATTTGCCTTCTGCTTAATCAAGGGTATGTGTTATAAATCTTGTCAAATTTTCTTTGTAATATTTCTCCATGATATATATATATATATATATATATATATATATATATATATATATATATATATATTTTTTTTTTTTTTTTTTTTCTCAAAACATGAAACATATGTGTATTTTTAAACACTCCCTAAATTCATTCATGTTCCTGTATGTGGATTTATTATCAACTTTTTACAAGATTATTCTCAGAAATATTCAACCACCTGAAATACATATTTCTTTCCTAGTACTGAAAACTAACTTCAATGAATGGTGCTTACAAATCCTAATATTTCTACAGTAACTGACCCAGTTTAACATCAATGCAAGTAGATTCCTATGGGACATGATGTGTATTTTGAAGTTCATTTTTATTCAACACTGGCACATTACTATTTCTTCAGTTTATGGAAATCATAGGATATATCTTACATCCACAAGTACACAAATTTATAGACATTTGGCTCAATTTCAATCACTTTCTCCTTGAGAACACATATATTACTCCATGTTTCTTTATGGTCTATTCACTAGACTTCTTTCTAAACACATTATTTTCGATTCCATAATCATTTTTGAAGCAAAACTCACACTCTTCATGATAAACCGTAACCCTAATATTACCATTAGATATATAACTGGTTGGAATGAATGTATGTATATCAATATAAGATTTGCTATATATTTTCAGATATCAATTCAATCCATTATTTAAAGTTGGAAATAGTTATATAATTTATTCACAATATTGTCTATTCATGCATCATCTCTAGATTCATCAACACAGGTTACAACAATTTGTATCCTCAGTACTAATTTATAAGTTTTCAAAATTTTGCTCCCCAAAATGGTGGAAGAAATACTCATGTCACCTGATGTACATATACATTTTATCACAGTAATATAATGGACACAGTATTGATAAATAAGAATGATACCCTTTTACGTAAATATGTTTATTTGATTTTCACTGTAAGATGTTAATTCTGGAAGACTTGAGAATTAAGAAAGATTTTGTCTATATTATTTCAAACAGGCTAATCAAAGTACTTTTAATATATATATATATATATATATATATATATATATATATATATATATATATATATATATATAACATATGTAATACATATGCATGAATATAGATAATATGTATAATTAATGTATTGTAATATATCTATCAGGTGATTATAATTTTTAAATTTTCTCAAGAAAAAAGAATGACTATAAAAAACTGTCTTAAATGTAAATTTCATAGCATACTACTGTTTGTAATGACATGAGAGAAAAATACATATGGAGGGATAATGAAAAAGGAAGAGAAAGAAGGAAGAAAATGAGGAAGAAAGTGAGAAAAGAAGAGGGAGAGGAGTGTTTGATGATAAGATAAAAGTGGAGGGGCTGGGTTTGTGGCTCAGTGGTATCATGCTTGTCTACCATTTGTGAGGCACTGGGTTATATTCTCAGCACCAGATACAAATAAATAAAATGAAGGTCTATCACAAACTGAAAAAATAAAAAATGAAAAACTAGAAATATTACCATAATTCCAAGGTTTTATGAATGTTAAATAAAAAAAAAATGTTATATAGCCTTATGTAATTTCTACACTCCCCAAAGTAGTCATTTAATGTTAGATAATTAATGCTATAACTGAAAATCCATTGCTCTTCCCTCTACCTTCTGTGGCATGCTAGTGCTAAAATAAATTGTATTATAACACCAAAAAAAACTCTTATATTTCTACAGTAACTGACCCAGTTTAACATCAATGCAAGAATATTCCTATGGGATATAATGTGTATTTTGACGTTCATTTTTATTCAACACTGGTATATTACTATTTCTCCAGTTTATGCACATAATAGGATGCATATTTCATCCACAATTTAGATAATTTATAATTTTTTACTTTCAATCACTTCCTGCTACAGAACACATGTATTCCTCCATGTTTCTTGACTGCTCTTTTCATGAGACTTTTTTCCAAACACATTATTTTCGATTTCCATTATCACTTTTGAAGCAAAACTCACACACCAGTCATGATAAACCATAACCCTAATATTACCATTACATGTATAAGTGGTGGGAAAGAATGATTGTATATCAATATAAGATTTCTTACTTAGTTAAAGGTATCCATTCAATCCATTATTTAAAGTGGAACCAGTTATATTATTTGGTCACAGTATGGTCTATTCATGCATTACCTCTATATTGATAGACACAGGGTACACCTCTTTGTACACCCAATACTAATTTGTACGTCTTCAAAATATTGCTCCCAGTAATGGTGGAAGAAATACTCATGTCAATTGATTCCACATATGCATGTTATCATAGTAATATTCAGGACACAAAATGCAAAAGTCACACGTATGATTGTAAGAAAGCCTAAAAGGGAACTGAACATGGATTACTAAAAACATCCATGTCCAGGTTGCCTAATGCTCTCAAATGTCAATCCTATTGGTGACTACATATTTGTTTCTTCCTAAGATTATATATTCAATCTCAAAACTGTTGAAAATGTCTATTTTTTTTACTCACTTTATACTTTGCCTGATTTCCTAATGTCTCTATTGATATCTGCTTTCCTACATATTTTCCCCAGTTCAACATTGTGACTGACCCTTCAAATGTGCTGACATTGACATTCACTCTCTAACCGAAACCCTATTGCTAATGAACTTTGGTCCAAATCCTATACTCACTCTTCTTCCAAAGCATACTGACTATCTTCCTGATTCTATTGACTATCCCTTTTTGAGTGGATGTTCTCTTCTACATTCAATCATCTAAGGTACAATGTCATATGCCATTGTTTATCGATTTATCTGAGATATGTATGCAGAACGTAATTCAATGCTATGTATCCCAATCAATTGCCCAATGCACTTCTGAGCTTCAAATCTTACTTAGATTTTTGTTTTTATACTTATATTTCACCTATATATCCATGTTAAGTAAAATGAATATTTTTGGATCTGTAGATGATATATATTTCATCATGAATTTTCTACTCACCTGATATACATATATATTTATCTCAGTAATATTCCAGACACAAAATACAAGGGTCACACTTATGATTGTACCAAAGCCTAAATTGAATGTGACCATGTATTACTAACATCATCCATGTCCTTGTTCCCTAACACTCTCAAATATCATTGCTATTGGTGACTACATATTTGTTTCTTCCTAACATTATATATTCAACCTCAACCCTGTTTAAAATGTATTTTCCTATCACACACTTTGAACTTTGCCTGATTTCCTAATGTCTCTATTGATAAATTCTTTCCTACACCTTTTCTCCAGTTGATCATTGTGAATGACTCTTCACATGTGCTGACATTGACATTCACTCTCTCACTGAATCCCTATTGCTAAAGAACTTTTGGTCCAAATGCTTTACTCAGTCTTCTTTTGAAACCTACCAACTATCTTCCTTATCCTACCAACTATCCCAGTTTGAGTGGATGTTCTCTTCTATATTCAATGATCCAATGTACAAGGTCCTATTACCATGATTATCTATTTAACTGAAACATCTGTGCAGAATGTAATTCAAAGCTATGTATACCAATCAAGTGCCCAATGACCTTCTGGGCTTCCAATCGTTCCTAGATTTCTGTTTTCATACTTATATTTCACCTCTATAGTCTTATAAATATCGCAGGTTCCCAATAACATTATTCATACAGCAGAACAATTCCTAACCCAAATCGAACATGTTATTAACCCTAACCATACACTGTTCCCTCAATCTAACTTTACAGAAGAGCAGGGAAAGAGTTGGTCTTACAATACAGGAATTTAGGGGATCTTCCACCTGCTGAGAACCTCAAACGTCCATGCAGAAATGATCCCTGTAGAAGATGTAGGCAGCTATGAAAGACCTGAGAGAGTAAGAGTCACCTTCCATGGCCAACGACCTGGTCAGGATGAAGGGATGTGTCTGAATCTGCCTCTCTCTTCTTAGTGTAGAGAAGATGGACCAAAACAGGCCAGTGTGGAGAGCTGTTCTGGAGTGCCTATGGATGATATACCATTCTAACTTGTGAAAGTGTCACAGGAACTAGGGGCAGCCTCCATCTAATGGGGCCTTTGGAAGCAACTATTAGGACAATGTGTTTGCCAAGGCAGTGACCTCATTCAGTTCCTGAAGGAAGTGACCTCACGTCATTTCCTTGGTGTTCGAAATCTCTGAACATGTGGTCCAGGAAGCCAGGCACCCAGAGCCAGTCCCAGTCCCAGTCCCAGTGATCTCACTTGTTTGGATTTACCAAGGACAGAGTCAGTCTTTCTTGGTACCTACTGATGTGAGGATGACCAAATGCGAGTAAAGCTCTGAAGAGGGCCCTTTCCTGAGAAACCAGGTTGTGGCTCACCGCTGGCTCCTGTCAACATCACAGAGTTGGACAAGGAGAACAGATCTGAGACAGAACAGGCCATTTCATGGAAACATAGTATGGCCCACCAGTCAGAGGACACTCCGGATAGTCACAGACCTACTTGGGGGAAGGAGGTGCATTTGTGGGTGTGGATGTGGGTTTGTGGTTTTGTCTCATGTTCTGAGAATAGATAAGAAAGGCAGTTTGTTTGGTTTGGAGTTAATTGATTCTAGTAAGTCGTTTGAAAAGGCAAGTGTTTCTAGGTCTGTGTATCCCACTGTGTCAGGGGTTGTAGACATTAGAAAAGAGAATGCTTCAATGGATGTGTCCTGTCTAGTAGAAAGCTTCCCCGGATTCATACTTCCCATTTATGAATGGACTGTGGCTTGCATTATCGATGGGCAACCCCTGATATCTTCCTAAGTTCCTGTTTTCTTTCTGATTTCTGGCCACTTGCCAGAATAGGCTCATGGTTTTGTGTCCAAGATGTGTACCACCACCAAGCTCTGTGACATGGCCATGTACTGGATAGCTGAAGGGAATGGCAAGCATCTCAGAAAACTTAGATATCAGTGTGATCAGGAAAGTCTCAGTGGAGAAATACTGCTTTGGTACCTATTGTTCTGTTGCCCTCAATGTCAGGAAGCTTTTTGCCTCTGGCCACCCCTTTGGGAAGCCTAAAGAAAACAGTTTTCAAATGGAAATCAATGGGGATCACCTGTGACTCTTTGCTTAATTGCATTGGAAAGGGATATGTCTGAATCAGGCTCTAGGTCCTGTGTTAGGCTTTGGCTTAGATTCTCAGCACATGATGGATGTAAAGAAAATCCCATGTTTGCATCCAAAACTAAATTGGCCAAAAGAGCAGTCATTATGGAAGAAGTCTCTCGCCTTCCCCTGTAAGGTTCCTTACCTCCTTCAAGTGAGAATAGGAACCTTTGGATGAAATGAGTTCTTCAAAGCCCTTTAGAGGCTATCCCATAGGTGCTTGGGTTTTCTCCAGAATCCAAATCACATAAAGAATCTATACCTGACAGTCAGTAGGCCTCAAAATGAAGGAGCAAAGCAATATTAACAGCAGGCCTATTTGCTCACTCCTGGTTCCCCGGACGAATGTCCAGGCCACCCTGACTTTAGGCAAATGAGGGGCAATGGAGGTTATTTTGGACACTGTCTTGGGCTGTGCCCCTCATGGAAACCTCAAGCCAGAGGTAATGATGAGTGTCCATATGGAAGAAGATGAGGGCCATGTGGGAGTGTTTTGGTTTTAATTGTGGTCATGTGTGGGCGTTGGAAGGGATGACTGGGTCCACCTTGGCTTGAACTCTGTTGTGATTCCCCTTAGAGACTGAGTTGTGGACCTCACCTCAGAGAAGTATTGCCATGAATGGTGTTGGGATTTTAGGAGGATTCACATGAGAGTCACCCTTGGAAAATGAGATCTAGGCCCAGGGTGGCTGTTCACAGAGCACTGGGAATCTCAGCCAGGTTACCACATGATTTTATTCTGAAAGACTTGGCAGCCATATATGAGAGTCAAAACACACATGGATGTCACAATGTAGATCCTAATGGGCCTGGATTCATGTGATCATTTGGCCACTGTTTGGGAAGCCTTGCCTGTGAGACTTCTCCAGAGATTTCATTGAAATGAGCTTCCTAACCATGTAATAGTTCCAGAATGAAATGAAACACACAGTGCCTCCAACTTCAACCTTGAAAAATGGCTAGATAAATACCAAGAAATTTTGAAACTTCCCATGACCAGGTGGCACTGGAGAATCTTTGGATATCCTGTGGCTGATCATGAGATTACAAGACAGTGCTTTGATTGACTGGTTTTCATGAAAATGGTTCAGAACAGAGATACCAGGAAGTTGGAGCCTGCTGAGGAGTGGGCCTACAGCAGTGGTGGGCAGGTGTGTAATAAAACAACTGTGGTGGGGCCATGTGGATCTTCCATTGGCTTCCAAATGGCTTGTGACTGACATGGTGCAGCCAGCAGACCCTTGTATGTAAAGGCATCTTGTCATATGGACAGGATTCAGGGCAATGTTTAGAATCAGGTTGCTATGGTCAAGGGGGAAAGTCATGTGGGATATAAGCCTGGTTGGTGCATTCTCCTGCAGACCCTGACCTAACAAAAGTGACTGAACTCACTCACGCACCGGGTAACTGTTGAATTCTTTGTATATCATGAAGCAAATACCAAAATCCCAGTGCAGCAGCAAGAAACACCACGAAAAGTGGAGGATGACCAAATGGCCTCACAGTCCACATGTGGATACACTTATCCCCCAGTTGCCACAGTTTACCTACAAAAGAGAATTCAGCACTGCTGCCACATATTCAGTGGAAAATAAGAAACCATGTCCTCCAGGTAACATAGATGCAGACACAACTTTGATTGTCTCACTACAATGGAAGCTAAATCTCCCGACAACAACATATATTTCAAGTGCCCAAACTCAGAGTCAGTTTCTCAAGAAGGATTTAGGGAACCAGAGCTCCATGTTTGTGGACTGTTTTCCCTGTCCCTTACTTTTGAAATCTCCTCTACCGTCTTCAAGGTTGTGAACTCCTGAGCACATTCCATTCCAGATATTTATTCACAGATTTTCTAACTCTTCTCCTCTAATTGTGCCTTAGTCTCGGTGATTGAAATGTCAAGGCATCCCTTTCTCTGTAGCCTATTCAGCACATATATTTTTACATGCAATTATAGAATCTTACCTGATACCACACGTACATTCTTGTGAGGTGACTGACTTGGCAGATACAAATCGTAAGAGATCACTCCTCCTAAACGCTGTTGGAACTGAAAATTCAATCTATGAGTGAGCTTCCTTGTTGAACAACATTATACATAAATCTATATTCAATAAAATAAATATATTTGGATCTGTAGATGACATATATTTCATCCTGAATTTCAATTGGAATATATTATGCTATTTTTAATGTCTGTGTGTTTGTGTATGTGTATATATATATATATATATATATATATATATATATACACACACTCTCCAGATTTTTCAAAATATGAAATATATATCTTGTTATACACTCCCTAAACTCATTCATATTCAAGTATGTATATTTATAATCAAAATTTCACAAGAGTATTCTCAAAATTATTCATTCACCTGAAATACATATTTGTTTCCTAGTACTGAAAACTATCTTCAGTTAATGGTGCATACAAATCCTAATATTTCCACAGTAACTGAACCAGTTTAACATCAATGCAAGTAGATTCCTAAGGGACATGTTGTGCATTTTGACATTTATTTTATTCAACACTGATACATTACTATTTCTTCAGTTTATGCTCATCATAGCAAATATATTTCATCCAAAACTTTGCAAATTTATAGGCATTTTGTTCACTTTCAATCACATTATTCTACAGAACACGTGTGTTCCTCCATGTTTTTGATGGGTCTTTTCATGAGACTTCTTTCCAAACACATTATTTTCGATTTCCATGATCACTTTTGAAGCAAAACTCAAAGACACTTCGTGATAAACCATAACCCTAATATTACCATTAGATGTATTGCTGGTTGGAATGAATGATGGTATATCGATATAAGATTTCTTATATATTTTCAGATATCAATTCAATCTATTATTTAAAGTGGGACCAGTTATATTATTTATTCACAATGTGGTCTATTCATGCACTATCTCTATATTCATAGGCACAGTGTATACCTCTTTGTACCACCAATACTAATTTATAGGACTTCAAAACATTGCTCCCAGAAATGCTGGAAGAAATACTCATGTCACACGATCTACATTTACATTTTATCACAGTAATATTCTGGACACAAAATGCAAAGGTCACACTTATGATTGTACCAAAGCCTAAAAGGAAAGTGAACAGGGATTACTAAAAACATCCATGTCCACATTGCCTAATACTCTCAAATGTCAATCCTATTGGTGACTACATATTTGTTTCTTCCTAAGATTATATAGTCAAACTCAACCCTGTTCAAAATGTCTAATCCTATCACTCACTTTATACTTTCCCTGATTTTGTAATGTCTCTGTTATTATCTGATTTCCTACATATTTTCCAAAGTTCATCGTTGTGACTGAATCTTCATATGTGCTGACATTTACCTTCACCCTCTAACAGAAACCCTATTGCTAAAGAAGTTTTTTTTTTCCATATCCTATACTCACTCTCCTTCCAAAACCTACCAACTATCTTCCTAATCTTACCTACTATCCCATTTTGACTCGATGTTCTCTTCCACATTCAATCATCCAATGTACAAGGTCCTATGCCATTGTATATGGATTTATCTGAGACATCTGTGCAGAAAGTAAGTCAACACTAAGTATCCCAATGAAGGGCCCAATGCCCTTCAGGGCTTCAAATCTTAGATTTCTGTTTTCATACATATATTTCACCTACATATTCTTATAAATATTGTAGGTTCCCAATAACATTATTCATCGAGCAGAATAGTTCCTAACACAGATTGAACATGTTATTAACCCTAACCATACACTCTTCCCTCAATCTAACTTTACAGAAGAGCAGGGACAGAGTTGGTCTTACAAGACAGAAATAAAGGGATCTTTCACCTGCTGAGAACCTCAAAGGTCATTAAAGAAATGATCCCTGGAGAAGATGTAGGCAGCTATTAAGGACCTCAGAGAGCAAAAGTCATCTTCCATGGCAAACAACCTGGTCAGGATGAAGGGTTGTGTCGGAATCAGCCTCTCTCTTCTTAATGTAAAGAAGATGCAGCAAACCAGGCCTGTGTGGAGAGCTGTTCCTGGGTGCCAATGGTTGTATACCATTCTAACTTGTGAAAATGTCAGAGTAAGTAGGTGCAGCCTCCATCTCATGGGAGCCTTGGAAGCAACTGTTAGGACAAAGTGGTTGCCAAGGTAGGGACCTCATTCAGTTCCTGAAGGAAGTGACCTCACCTCACTTCCTTGGTGATGGCATTCTCTGAACTTGGGATCCAGGTAGCCAGGCATCCAGAGCCAGTCCCAGTCCCAGTCCCAGTGGTCAAAATTTTTCGGATTTACCAAAGACAGAGTCAGTCTTTCTTGGTACCTACTTATGTGAGGATGGCCAAATGCCAGGAAGGTCTGAAGAGGGGCCTTTCCTGAGAAAGCAGATAGTGGCTCACCACTGGCTCCTTACAGCTTCACAAAGTTTGCCACAGAGACTAGATCTGAGACAGGACAGCCCATTATGAGGGAATTTATTATGGCCCACTATCAAACGACACTCCATATTGTCACAGACGTACTTGGGGGTCTGTGTGGGTGTGGGTGTGGGTATTTGTTTGTGGTTTTGTCTCATGTTCTGAGAATAGGTAAGAAAGTCGGTTTGTTTGGTTTGGTGTGAACCGATTCTAGTAAGTCGTTTGACAAGGCTAGTCTTTCTATGTCTGTGTATCCCACTGTGTCCATGGTTGTAGACAATAGAAAAGAGAATGCATAAATACATGTGTCCTTTCTAGTAGAAATCTTCCCAGCATTCATTCTGCCCAATTTATGAATTGTCTGCGGCTTGCCTAATGGATGGGCAACACCTAATATCTTCTTAAGTTCCTGTTCTCTACCTGAATTATGGGCAATCTCCAGAATACGCTCATGGTATTGTGTCCAAGATATGTACCACCTCCACGCTCTGTGATACGGCCATTCACTAGAGAGCTGAAGGAAATGATGAGCATCTCAGAAAACTCAGATATCAGTGTGACCAGGAAAGTCTCAGTGGAGAAACCCCGCTTTGGGCCTTTTGCTTACATATCCTTCTGTTGCCCTGAATGTCAGGAAGGTCTTTGCCTCAGGCTACGCCTTTTTGAAGCCTGAAGAAAACAGTTTTCAAATGGAAATGTATGGACATTACCTGTGGCTCTTTCTTAATTGCTTTGGAAAGGGATGTGTCTGAATCAGCCTCTTGGCCCTGTGTGAGGCTGTGGCTTAGATTCTCAGCACCTGATGGATCTAAAGAAAAATCCCATGTGTGCATCCAAATCAAAAAGCCAAAAGAGCAGTAATTTTGGATGCAGTCTCTCACCTTCCTCTGTAAGGTTTCTGACTTCCATCATTGAGAATACAGATCCTTTGCGTCAAATGAGTTCTTCAAAGCCCTGCAGACACTAGACCATAGGTTCTTGGGTTTTCTCATGACTCCAATTAACATAAAGAATCTAAACCCCACAGTCAGTAGGCCTCAAAATCGAGAATAAGAGCAATATTAACGGCAGGCCTCTTTGAACACTCCTAGTTCACAGGAAGGATGTCCCGGCCACACTGACTTTAGGCAAATGGATGCAAGGGAGCTTATTTTGGACACTGTCTTGGGCTGTGCCCCTCATGGAAACCTCCAGCCAGAGGTTATGATGAGTGTCTATATGGAAGAAAATGAGGGCCATGTGGGAGTGTCTTGACTTTAATTGCGGTCATTTGTGTGGCGCTTGGAATAGATGACTCCGTCCACCTGGGCTTGAACACTGGTGTGATTCTCCTTAGAGACTGAGTTCTGGATCTTACCTCAAAGAAGTATTGCCTTGTATTGTGTTGGGATTTTAGGAGGCCACACATGAGAGTCACCCTTGGAAAGTGAGATCTGGGCCCAGGTTGGCTTTCCACAGAGCACTGGGAATCTCGGGAAGGATATCACATGATTTTATTCTTAAAGACTTGGCAGCCATAGTTGCAAGTCAAAACACACATGGACCTCAAATTTTAGACCTCAGTAGGTCTGGCTTCATGGGACCGTTTGGCCTGTCTTTGGGAAGCCTTGCGTGTGATAGTTCTCCAGAGCTTTCATTGAAATGAGCTTCCTCTCCATTTAATCGTTCCTGAATGAATTGAAACCCACAGTGCCTCCAAGTTCACCCTTGAAAAATGGCTAGATAAACACCTTTAAATTTTTGACATTCCCACGACCAGGTGGCCATGGAGAACCTTTGGATGTCCTATTGATGACCATCAGTGTTCCAGACAGTGCCTTGATTGACTGGATTTCATGAAAATGGTGTAGAACAGAGATGCCAGTAATTTGGAGCCTGCTGAGTAGTCGGCCTAGAGCAGTGGTGTGCAGGTGTTTGTTAAAACATCTGTGGTCGGGTCATCTGCATCTGCCCATCGCTTCCAAATGGTTTGTGACTGACATGGTACAAGCCACAGACCCTTGTATGTAAAGGCATCTTGTTATATGGAGAGGATTCAGGGCAATGTTTACAATCAGATTGCTATGGTCAATGGGGCAAGCTATGTGGGATAGAAGCCTTGTTGGTGCATTCTCCTGCAGACCCTTACCCACCACAAGTGACAGAACTCCCTCCATCACTGTGTCCCAGTTGAACTTCTTGTATTTCGTGAAGCAAATATCAAACTCCCAGTGCAGCTGCAAGAAACACCACAAAAATTGGAGGATGACCAATGGCTTCACATTCCACACTGGGAGACACTTAGCCACCAGTGGCCACAGTTTACCTACAAAGAGAGAATTCAGCACTGCTGCCTCATGTTCATTGGAAAATAAGAAACAATGTCCTCTAGGTCACATAGATTCTGACACAGCTTTGATCGTCTCATTACAAAGGAAGCTAAAGCTCCTAAAAACAACCTCAGATGAAGTTTCTCAAGAAATCTTTAGGCCAGCAGAGCTCCATGTTTGTGGAGTTTTTACCCTGTCCCTTACTTTTGGAAACTCCTATACCACCTCCAAGGTTGTGAACTCCTGAGCATTTTCTATTCCAGATGTGTATTCACAGATTTTCTAACTCTTCTCCTCTAATTGTGTCTTACTTGGGATGAAGGTAATGTCAAGGCATTGTTTTGAATACACATTGGATTCTTTTTCCAATTTTCCATTCGAAATACTGAATCCCTGACTGTCAGGGGTAGAAGGAATTCACCTTAAAGAATAGCCTGACACTTACAAGAAACAGCCCCCATGGAGACATCCTGTCTGGGAGACATCCTGTAGCCAACTGTGTCCCTGAGACATCCTGTTGCCATCTGTCTTCCTGAAACATCCTGAGTTTATCTCACCTTGTGAAGACATCCAGAAACTTCGGATAAGAGAGCTTTCCCATCTCCAGCATATAAATGCCCCTGTGTGAAAAATAAAAGTTTGCAGCTTGATCAGAACTCCTGTCATACTGTCATCTCTCGTGTCTCTTGTCCCTTCATTCCTCTGCATCTTGGTTCGCTGCCCCTGTTGATGTGTCTTTCCAGCAGGGACTACTGGCACCCACTGACTGGGGCTCGAGCCTTTGACTCATTGGGAACCCCGTCCTCCTGGAAGACTTCATCAAGTGGAGCTTGCGATTGCCTCAGCAGACACCACCAAGAGACAGATCCAGGAGGAGAGTGGGGATGACGCACGGTGAGTAACCCACCATGGGACAAGCAGTTTCGCCACATGATTTGTTTTTGTCAGGCCTCAAGGAGTCCTTCAAGACATGGGGGTGCGTGTTAAGAAAAAGGACTTAAATTTTTTTTTCTAATACATAGGAGAATTGTGTCCGTGGTTTCACCTTGAAGTGACCATTGATGGTAAAAGATGGCTTAGAGTAAGAGACTGTTTAAAACATTGTTATTAAACCTTTGGCCCAGAAAAAGTGCCAGTTCCCACATTTTCTTACTGGAACTTAATTAATGAAATTCTTAAAAGTTCACCCTTTGACAATGGTACCTTACAACTTGTCAGGATTGGAGAAGAGACTATGCAAAACACCTCTCGTCTCCCCAAGGCATGCCCATCAGTTAGTATAGACATTGACCCTTCTCAGTCTCCCCAGGACCCTGGGAACCTTCCTGGTCCCCCTCAAAATACCACCCTAATGAATAAGGCTCTAATGGTTACCAGACGCCTTTATCGAGTTTTAAATCCCAGAGACACATTGACCCCTGGGATGGAGGCTACCTTGGAGAAGGAAGCAGCAAGCTACCACTCAGAAGATGCGCCACCTCTCAGGACCCTGCCACAGCCTATAGGAATTACATATCTACCTACCTCCTATATCCCTCCTGCCTTTTGTGCTCCAGCCCTTCAGGAGCAAAATGCCACCCAGATATTTTTTTCCCCACTTCCCTTGCCTAGCCTGGCTCCCTTGTGAGAGTCTCTCCAACATAGACGGGAACAGATCAAACTTTTAAAAGAATTAAGATCCCTTGACTCTGAGCTCTGTTCATTAGCCTTAGGCATGGAGTCAATGAAAGCTGGCCCATGGTGGTCTAATACAAAGGCTAAGCCACTCCATCAGCCTGTTCTCGCCTTCCCAGTCACCCGCAGTCAGATAGATATGCCTGCAAAGGCTGAGGTCAAAGACTTAGAGGAGGATCAAGAGGAGGAAGCGGGGGAAATGGATCAAGGAGATCAGGACTCAGAGGATGAAGAGTTCACCCCTAGGCAGGAAGGAACCCAGAGTGTCTACAAAAAATTAAGCCTGCGTTTTCTTGAAAAACATAAAAAGACTTGTGCTTACAATGGCCCCACTGTGCCCTACACGTTGACTTTATTAGAAAGCCACAGCGCACAATGGCTTACTCCCAATGATTGGAAATTTTTAGACCGAGCTACCCTCAGTGCCGGAGATTTCCTGTTATGGAATGCAGATTTCAAGGAGCACTGTCAGGAAACTGCTCAAAAAAAATTAACTAAGGCTTCCTATAAATCCTGAACTTATGTTAAGCTAGTGGGCTATGAGCCATTTGACACTAAAACTAAATAGGCACGTTTCCCTGCTGGACTTTTGGCGCAGATTCAGATGGCTGGCTTACATGCTTGGAGATGCCTCCCTCAAACAGGCTCGGCTACCACTTCTTTGGCAAAAATTTGACAAGGACCCAACGACCCTTATAGAAACTTTGTTCCCCGGCTTAACCTAGCTGCAGATTGCTTGCTTGGACCAAGCGAAAGCGAAAGAACTTTTGTAAAACATCTTGCCTTTGAAAACACCAACCCGGCATGTCAGGATGTTCTTCGACCACATAAGGAAAAAGGGAAATTTTCTGACTTTATTAGACTCTGTGCAGGGGTGGGTGCAGCCCATGCCATGGGTCTCGCCCTACGTGCCCCCTTTACCAAGGCCTTTCACAATCCTGGCTCATGTACTTGCTTTACTTGTAAACAACCTGGCCATTTTGCACGCAAGTGTCCGAAAGGCAAACAAAGCCTAGGAATATCGTCTCCTCAAACTGGGGCTAAATCGCCCCCAGCTACCCTTTGTTCTAGATGTGGTAAATGTCATCACTGGGCCAGTAAGTGTAGATCTAAGACAAATGGCCTCAGACAGTCTATTTCTTCCTGCTTCTCAGGAAACTCCCTGCGGGGCCAGCCCCTGGCCATGACCTCCCCCAGGACAAAACCAGGGGCAATAAGGTTTGTTCCCTCCCAAACTCCAAACCTACCACAAAATTCTTCCCCACAATTGCCTCCCTCCAACTAGCCACCCCAGGCAGCGCAGGATTGGACCTCTGTGCTACCACCGATACAATATTAGACTCAATGCAAGGGCACCAGATAATACCCCCTAGAATTATGGGTCCCCCTTCATCTCATACGAGTGCCCTTATTCTTGGAAGAGCCTCTGCTACGTTAAATGGTGTTCAGGTCTTCCCTGGCATTAATGATAATGATTTCACTGGAGAAATAAAAATACTGGCAACAGCTATTAATGGAGTTCCGGCCATCCCAGCAGGAACAAGACTTGCACAATTAACATTCCTTCCCTTGGATTCAGGAGGCACTTCCACTGCCCAAACCTACAACGGGGTACAGCCTCCCTCGGCTCCTCTGATGTATATTGGGTTCAGCCCATTTCTCACAATAGACCCACCCTTACCTTACTTATTGAAGGAAAGGAATTCCAAGGAATTCTAGATACTGGAGCTGATGCCACAGTTATTTCTCACAAATACTGGCCATCAGGTTGGCCCATCACCCCATCCTTTATTGATCTAAAAGGGTTAACAGTCAAAAAATTTCCATGTCAGTTCTAGGGCTTTTAGCTGGACTGATAAAGAGGGGAATAAGGTGACTGTCACTCTTTTCATTGTTCCTGACCTCCCTGTTAACCTATGGGGCCGAGATATTTTGAGTCAAATGGAAGTTATTCTTGCCAGTCCCAATTCCATGGTGACTCATCAAATGCTTTGTATGAATTTTGTCCCTGGTGCAGGCCTTGTGAGACTGAGACAAGGACTGGTGGGGACTATAAAACCCATAAAAAAAACAAATACATATGGACTTGGGTATTCTGATTTTTACTGTCGGTTCCTGACCCTCCTGTACCCCATGCAGCTAAAATTATTCTGGAGACTCAGACTCTTGTGTGGGTGGATCAGTGGCCCCTTACCCCCGAGAAAAATTGGAGGCTGCCTCCATGTTAGTGCAGGAACAGCTGGCAGCCGGCCATGTAGAACCCTCAACCTCACCATGGAATACTCCTATTGTTATCAAGAAAAAATCAGGCAAGTGGCGTCTTTTACAATATTTGTTTGCCATTAATAAAGTTATGTGCCTGATGGGAGCACTACTGCCTGGAATTTCCACACCAGTGGCTATTCCCAAAAACTATTGTAAAATGGATATTGACTTAAAAGTTTGCTTTTTTACCATTCCTTTACATCCCGAGGATAGACCCTATTTTGCCTTTAGTCTCCCTTGCATTAATTTCCACGGCCCTATGCAGAGATTTCAATGGAAGGTTCTTCCCCAAGGTATGGCCAACAGCTCTAGTCTTTGCTAAAAATAAGCTGTTCAAGCAGTAGACCCTGTGAGAGAGTGATGACCACAATTTTATGTTTTACATAATATGGATGATTCTTTAATTGCTGCACCTAATTACCATGACCTTAATAATTGTTACTTGGACCTTTAGAAAACACTCACTACCTTGAGACTACAGATAGCTCCTGATAAGGTTTAAACACAGGACCCTTATACCTATTTGGGCCTTAAACTTCAAGATAATCAGATCCAAATTCCTAAAATACAACTACGTGTGGACCATCTTCACACCCTTAATGATTCTCAAAAATTACTGGGAGATATTCAATGGCTAAGAACATATTTAAAATTACCCACTTGTGTACTTTTGCCCCTTAATGATATTTTGAGAGGTGATTCCTACCCCTCTTCCTCGCAAAAGCTTACTCCCGAGGCATGACAGGCATTAAACCAAGTCACAGAAGCCATTGCCAAACAGTTTGTTACACAAATTTCTTAAAACCTTCCTCTGGTTCTGGTTCTTTTACACACTCCTCATATACCCTCAGAAAAATTTTGACAGGATATCCATATTTTAAAAATAAAGGCTTCCCCTTGCTTTGGGTCCATTTATCCACCACATCCTCCAAGTTTATTACCGTTTATCTTGCTCAGGTAGCTTCTATTATTATTAAAGGTCGTTTGCTTTCTCGACAACATTTTGGCAAAGACCCTGATAATATTTTAATTCCATATACTAATCACCAAACCCAATTTTTACTACAGAAAGGGGATGAATGGGGTATTGCCCAATCAGGCCATTTGGGAACAATTGATAACCATGTCCCCAATGACACCCTTTTACATTTTGTCCAGATACATCCATTCATTTTTCCCAAAATTACTCAAAAGGCTCTCAGTCCTCAAGCTCTTACTGTCTTTACAGAGGGTTCCAGTAATGGCTGTGCGGTCTTTGTTGTAAATAACCAGCCTACCACCTTTGATACTGTCTATCATTAAGCACAGTTTGTGGAATTGTTTGCCATAACACAAGTTTTTATAACATTTTGTGATAATCCTGTTAATATTCATACAGACAGTGCCTACATTGCTCATTCTGTGCCTCTGCTGGAGATTTCACCCGCCATTAAAGCTTCTTCCAATGCGGCCTTTCTGTTTCACCAGCTTCAGCAGCTAATTCAGGCCAAACAACACCCATTTTTCTTAGGACACATCAGGGCACACTCTGATCTTTCCGGTCCTCTAATACAGGTAATGCTTAAGCTGATGCAGCAACTCCTACCATCTTTCCAATTTTTGGTGGCTCCATTCAAAAGGCCATGGAGCTAAACAATCTTCACCAACTAAATTCCCAGAGCCTTTGATTACTTTGTAAAATTACCAGGCAACAGGCACGAGAAATAGTAAAAGAATGCCCTGCTTGCGCTCTCTCTCTCCCGATTCAACACTTGGGAGTTAACCCCTGAGGATTACTGCCAAATCAGGTTTTGCAAATGGATGTTACTCATTTTCCTGAATTTGGATAAACCAAATATATACATGTTTCTATCGATACCTTCAGCAGCTTTATTTTTGCATCACCACATTCTGGAGAGGCTACCAAAGATGTCCTTTCTCATCTTGTTTCAGCCTTTTCCATAATGGGTAAACCAATACATATTAAAACAGATAATTGTCCTCCATATACCAGTGCCAATTTTAAACAGTTTTGTGCTACCTTGCAATTTTGTCATACTACTGGAATTCAATACAAACCTCAGGGCCAAGGCATTGTGGAACGTTCCACCTTACCTTAAAGACTTGGCTATCCCGCCTTAAGGCTTCCGCCCTTGTATTTACCACTCACAGACATTGCCTTAACCATGCATTATTTGCCCTTTTTTTTTCTTACCCTAGACAGTGAAGGCCTTTCGGCTGCAGACAGACACTGGCATCCCTTTTCCAATTCTGATCACCCACCTGTTATGTGGTGAAATCCCCTTACAAATAAAGGGAAACGCCCAGATCCTGTCCTCATCTGGGAACGAGGCTCAGCTTGTGTTTTGGACCAAGAGCTAGCAGCCCCAAGATGGTTAACAGAACACCTGGTTAAACAGGTTAATGACTTACCTCAAACCGGGGACGGAGGCCCTCCCCATGAGTACAATTTTTCCTCTTTTTCGGATCCATCCAACAATATGTGTGAGGATCCTGCTTAAGGAACTTATGCTGAACAGGTTTGTGCACGGAGGCCTTGGCCCTCCACCTTCCAACATCATGGAGTACCTTTTTGCCCCCCCGCCCCCGTGAATGCAAGGGAGGATCTTGGACTCAGGCTTCCACTAGTTGGACCCAGACTGCTGACTGCATGACTAAGGTGGCTTACCTCCGTGCCGAGGTTGACCATAAACTCAGAGGAGTTCATCAGCCTAAATGGGTATGTGTTAACAAGCCAAAGATTATTCCCCCTAGTACAAGTAAAGCTCTCCAAAATTGTTCTGCAACCCGTACGCATACCCAGGCGATGCATGTCTCTTGTTATGTGTCGGCCTCAATTTGTGTTAACAAGCAGGGAAAATGATTTTTTGAAGCCTCCCTAATTAAAACTCATGAAGCAGGGGGGGCCACTATTCATTATACCCCCGTTCTCTTTGACCGGGGAGGAGAAGGCAAATACACCAAGCTACAGTCAGCTGGGTGCCAAGGCACTGTCGGAAAACCTTCCGACTGGCCCATTAAGGCCCCTACAGGGGTCTCTGATGGTAGAGGACCCACTTATTCTGTCAAGCATCCTGAGATAATCAAACTTTTGAAACCCCAAATCCCTGAGCTCACATATCATCCCTTAATGTAGCCGAAATCCCAGTTCCCAGGTTTAGATACCAATACATTAGATATTTTGCAAACTACCTTCTCCTTCCTTAGTAATTCCAACCCCACCCTTGCTGGTAATTGCTGGCTCTGCATGACAACAGGGGCAAGCATTCCTATGGCAGTTCCTATTAATTCTACAATGGACAATGATAATACATGCCAACCCGGATTTCCCTTTAAAAAATAGCCTATAGGCACTTTTACATTATGTCTTTTAGGTGCGATGCAGAATAATACCTATGATATGGATTTTGGAATTACTTCCTTTGGAAATTGCTCAACAGTACAAAATTATTCCTCACCCATCCCATCTCTTTGTCCCCCCAATGGCACAGTTGTTATGTGTGGAGGAAATGTGGCCTTCCCCAGGCTTCCAGCGAATTGGACCAGTGACTGTGTTCTTGCCTTATTACTCCCTGATATAACTATTGTCCCAGGAGACGAACCTCTAGCCTAGACACCTTAGTCAAAAGACAGAGGCGGGTGATACAGGCCTTACCACTTATTGCCAGCCTTGGAATAACAGCTGCTGTGGGCACAGGTACACTGGCTTTGGCACGGCTATACACCCTTACCATCGCATGTCTCAACAACTTAAAATGATGTACAAACTCTATCAGAAACCATTAAAGATTTGTAGGACCAAATAGACTTGCTGGCAAAAGTGTTCCTTCAAAACAGACGAGGCTTAGATTTGCTGACTGCTAACCAGGGAGATATTTGATTGGCCTTAGGGGAACGATGCTGCTTTTATGCCAATAAATCAGTCATAGTATGCACTAAATTTAAGCAGCTTCAAGAAGATCTAGAAAAGAGATGAAGAGAACTATTTGAAAATCCCCTCTGGACTAAGCTTAATGGATTTCTACCCTACCTTCTTCCCCTATTAGGCCCTTTGTTGGGTTTACATTTAATGGTGACCATAGGACCCTGCATTATAAACAGTGTGGTACAATTTATTAAAGAACACATTAATATTATGGCCTCTAAGCCCATACAGATCCACTATCATCATCTGGAGATGGAAGACCACGCTGTCAACTTTTAAAAGGATGTTCTACCCTTCTCACAGGCTTATTTCTTAAGTTTACATCCCCACAGATCTCTCTTTCTTACATAAAACTATAAGTAAAAGCTCTGACAAACCATCTTCTGCCCTTGCCATAAGGGTTCGTCTCCATGGGCCCTTCGGCTTGGGGGAAGACGAACCCATGGAGTGAGGACGTTAGGCCATAATATCGGAGGGTGCAGGAAGGACTGCAAAAGGATGGATCCACGGATCCCCAAACACAAGACCTCTGAGTGACACGCTCTGGTGCATGGCGGTTGGCATGCTTCCCCTTCAAGGCCATCTCCTCCAAAAACATGCCAAGGCCACCACGAAATCTGCTAGTAAAGATGCTTGCTCGGATCAGGAGATATTCTAAGGCCTCCTAGAAAAACAGAGCTTCTAACCCCCCCTAAAAACATGGCCGGTAAGGTAGGTCAAATATTTTATATAAGAAAGGGGGAGATGTCAGTGCCTAGAAGGAAGTTCTCCTTCAAAGAATAGCCTGACACTTACAAGAAACAGCCCCCTGGGAGACATCCTGCCTGGGAGATATCCCACAACCATCTATCTCCCTGAGACATCCTGTCGCCATCTGTCTTGCTGAAATATCCTGAGGTTATCTAACCCTGTGAAGACATCCAGCAACTGCCGATAAGAGAGTTTTCCCATCGGCAGCATATAAACACCCTGTGAGAACAATAAAAGTTTGCAGCTTGATCAGAACTCCTGTCTGGCTGTCATCTCTCCTGTCTCTTGTCCCTTCATTCCTCCCCAACTATGTTCGATGCCCACGTTGATGTGTCCTGCCGGCCGGGACCCCTGGCACTAACCCATATCCTACTAGATTATGACTACTAATACTAATATGATGGAGGAAAATAACCCAAATAGAATAGAAATACAAGCAGTTCAGAGGAGGCATGGTGTATAGTTGGAGTTGCCTTTTGCATGATATAGGGTAGGTGTTATAAATCTAGCTAATTTTTAATTGAAATAATTCTCCATGTGTTTTTAAAGTTAAAAAATATGTGAATACCTGGCTCCCTTTTTCTGTAACCTATTCACCACATGTATTTTATATGCACATATAGAATCCTACATGGTATCACACGTATATTCTTGTGAGGTGGCTGACTTAGCAGATTCAAATTGTGAGAAGAGATCACTTCTCCTAAACGCTGTTGGAACTGAAAATTCAACGTATGGGGGAGCCTCCTAGTAGAAAAACATTATACATAAATCCATGTTAAGTAAAATAAATATTTTTGCATCAGTGGATGATATATATTTCATGAAGAATTTCGATTGGCATATATATTGCTACGTTTTATTGTCTGTGTTTGTGTTTTGTGTGTGTGTATATATATATATATATATATACTCTCCAAATTTTTCAAAATATAAAATATATGTGTCCTACATACACTACCTAAATTCATTCATGTTCATGTATGTGGATTCATAATCAACTTTTCACAAGATTATTCTCAGAAATATACATCCACCTGAAATACATATTTGTTTCTAGTACTGAAAAGTAACTTCAGTGAATGGTGCATAAAATCCTAATATTTCTACAGTAGCTGACCCAGTTTAACATCAATGCAAATAGATTCCTATGGGACATGATGTGTATTTTGAAGTTCATTTTATTTAACACTGGTACATTACTATTTCTTCAGTTTATGCACACCATTGGATATATATTTCATCCACAGGTTCACAAATTAATAGGCATTTGTTTCACTTTCAATCATTTCCTGCTTCAGAACACATGTATTCCTCCAGGTTTCTTGACTGTTCTTCTCATGAGACTTCTTTCCAAACACATTATTTTCGATTTCCATAAAAATTTGAAGCAAAACTCCCACACTCTTCATGATAAACCATAACCCTAAAATTACCATTAGATGTATAACTGGTTGGAATGAATGATTGTATATCAATATAAGATTTCCTGTATATTTTCAGATAACAATTCAATCCATTATTTAAAGTTGGAACCAGTTATATAATTTATGTTGAGTGTCTATATGGAAGAAGCTGAAGGCCATTTTAGAGGGTTTTGGTTTTAATTGTGGTCATTTGTTGGTGGTTGGAAGAGATGACTGGGTCCACCTGGGCTTGAACACTGGTGTGATTCCCCATAAGACTGAGTTCTGGAACCGAACTCAGAGAAGTATTGCCATGAAGTCATGTTGGGATTTTAGGAGGCCACGTATGAGAGTCGCCCTAGGAAACTGAGTTCTAGGCCCAGGATGGCTTCCCACATCGCCATGGGAATCTCATCCAGGATATTACATGATTTTATTTTTAAAGAGTTGGCAGCCATAATTAAGAGACAAAACACACATGGATCTCACATTGTAGACCTCAATGGGCCTGGCTTCATGTGACCTTTTGCCCCCTCTTTGGGAAGCCTTGCCTGTGAGAGTTCTCCAGAGGTTTCATTCAAATGAGCTTCCTCAAAATTTTATGGTTCCTGGATGAATGGGAAACTCACAGTGGCTCCAAATTCATCCTTGAAAAATGGCGAGATAAATACCATGAAATTTTGGACATTCCCTTGACCAGGTGGCACTGGAAAACATTTCCATGTCCTATTGCTGATCAGGAGTATACCAGACAGTGCCTTGATTGACTGGGTTTCATGAAAATGCTGTAGAACAGAGATGCCAGTAATTTGGAGCCTTCTGAGTAGTGAGCCTAGAGTAGTGGTTAGCAAGTGTGTGATAATACATCTGTGCTGTGGCCATGGAGATCTGCCATTGGCTTCCAAATGTCCTGTGACTGACATGGTGCAGCCAGCAGACAATTATATAAAAAGGCATCTTGGTATATGGAGACGTTTCTGGCCAATGTTCAGAATCAGGTTGCTATGGACAAGGGCGCATGCTATGTGGGATAGAAGCCTGGTTGGTGCGTTCTCCAGCAGACACTGACCAACCACATGTGACAGAATGCCGTGCAGCACTGCGACCCATTTGAACTCCTTGTATTTTGTGAAGCCAATACCAAACTCCCATTGTAGCAGCAAGAAAGACCATTAAAAGTGGAGTATGACCAAAGGGCTTCACAGTCCACACGGGGAGAGGCTTAGCCCCAATGGCCATTGTTTACCTACAAAAAGAGAATTCATCACTGCTGCACCATGTTCATTGGAAAATAAGAACACATGTCCTTCAGGTCACATAGATGCATATCTAGCTTTGATGGTCTCACTACAATGGAAGCTAAAGCTACTGACAACAACATATATTTCAAGTGCCCAGCCTCAGAGGCAGTTTCTCAAAATGTCTTTAGGCCAGGAAACCTCTATATTCATAGACACAGGGTACAACTTTTTGTACCCCCAATACTAATTTATACGTCTTCAAAATATTGCTCCCAGAAATGGTTACGAGAAATACTCATGTCACCTGATCTACATATACATTGTATCACAGTAATATTCTGAACACAAAATGCAAAGGTCACACTTATGATTGTACCAAAACCTAAATGGAAAGTGAATCTGCATTACTAAAATCATCCATGTCCACTTGCCTAATGCTCTCAAATGTCAATCCTATTGATGACTACATATTTCTTTTTTCCTAAGATTATATAATTAAAGTCAACCCTGTTGAATGTGTAATCCTATCACTAACTTTATGCTTTGCCTGATTTCATAATGTCTCTATTGATATCTGCTTTCCTACATGTTTTCTCCAGTTCATCATTGTGACTGACTCTTCACATGTGCTGACATTTACATTCACTCTCTATATGAAAACCTATTGCTAAAGGACTTTTTTTCCAAATCCAATATTCACTCTTCTTCCTAAACCTACCAACTATATTCCTAATCTTACTGACTATCCCGTTTTGAATGGATGTTCTTTTCTACATTCAGTCATCCAAGTAAATGTCAGGTGAGCGTCAGAGGAAGAGACCACCCAGAATCTATCTCATGCAACAGCAAAGGGTTTATTGGGGGTCCAGCGTGCTGGTGCTCATACCTCACTTGAATAGAGCAGAGAGCGCTGAGAACAGCTTAAGCAGAGCTTATATACTTTCCTTGAAGAGGGCAGGGAGGGAATTTTATTAATGGATCAGGGCGAGTGGGCAGTTTGCACGCAACCGGGTGAGGGAGTGCATTCTGTAGTTTGGCCGTTGGGGACAGCACATTCTGGGAACAAGATTAGCAAACATTTCTCAAGATTTCAACAGTGTTTTGTTAAGCGTACAGAAAAACAGGAAGTGACAAGTGCCTATTTTATTAACCTTTCATTCCCCACTTCTTCTTCTGGCTACTTTTAATCATAAAAGTGATCATTGGGGGGTGTCACATTTTATGTCTGCTAGTGGGGTATTAACATAAGTTTAACTTGTCCAATTTGAGATTGGAGAAAAGAAATTACATGGTTGAGCAAACAGAGTTTATAGGTAGCAATAATATGAGGAATACACAATTTGAAAGGGTTACCAGTCTTTTCCAGTTTCCAGCCAGAGTCTCAACAGGCCGCAGGCTTGAAATGAGAGGTATGGATCCAGGAAATGATTCTGTCTACCTTTACCGCTGTAGGTGTTATAAGTAGCACCTGGTATGGTCCTTTCAAGCGGGGTTCCAGGGATGACACCTGATGTCGTCTTACATAGAAGAAGTATCTTACTTGATGTTGATTTGGAGTCCTCTCGTCCCCAGGTTGTTAGGCAGTGGCCATCTGTTTTCACAGGTATCCTGAGTTCTTTCAAGAGCTTTAAGTCTGTCAAGCAAGGGGGTGTGAAAGGGATCGTTAGGTCTTAGAGTTGGAGTTAGGTCCCTTACTGGAGGAGGGGCACCATAGAAAATTTCATAGGGGGTGAGGTTACACAAAGAAACAGAGGGAGTATTTCTTGCATGAAACAGTTCATAAGGCAGTAGCATAGTCCAATATTTTATGCCGGTCACTAAGCTTAATTTCGTTATGGTCTCTTTAATGGTTCTATTCATTCATTCTGCCTGTCCTGAACTCGGGGGTCTATAAGCACAATGTAACTTTCAATAAATCCCCAAGGTCCTGGCTAACCCCTGACTTATGTGGGTTATGAACGCGGGTCCATTATCACACCCTATTACTTTAGGCAGGCCGTATCTTGGAAAAATATCTCCCAGGATCTTCTTCACCACAATTTGCAATGTTTCTTTTTTTTTCTTTTTTTCCTTTTCTTTTTTTTTTTTTTTTTTTTTGGTGGGAAAGGCTTCAATCCATCTGAAAATGTATCTACAAAGACTAGGAGATTTTTAAGTCCATAACTTGCTGGCTTTATTTCAGTAAAGTACACTTCCCAGAATTGTCCTTGTCTGGTTCCTCATAGGTGCTTTCCTGCAGGAAGCTTGGAAGGATAAGAATTAACCAATTGATGGACCTGACAGGCTTTTGTTAACCATTCAGTTATTTCCTTTAACTGTGAGTCGGTTAGTGGAAAACTCTGTTCTTGATCCTTCATGAATGAATGTAGTTTCTTTGAACTAAGGTGAGTGATTTGGTGTACATTATCTACTGACATAGTTAGAGCTGTGAATATAGGAGTTTTTACTGAAGGATTTAGAAATTCCACTTGGGGGCCTTCAGGGTTAAAAGTTATTTTGGCCTGGAGCTTGCTGAGCAGAACTCTGCCCATCAATGGGGCCGGGCATTCTGGAATTACTAGGAAGAAGTGATGGATTTTTCCTTTCCCCTGGTCCCAGGTCCTCTTAGTTGTCCAAGCCCGATATTTACTGCAATTAGCCCCTTGAATTAGAGACCTTTTATTTGATAGAGGGCAAAATGGGGCCTTAATGGCTGAGTATATTGCCCCTGTATCCACTTCAATGTTTACTGGGGTGCCCTCCACTTCAAAAGTTAACCTGAGCTCGGGGAGGGGATCTGATCCCCAACTTTCTTAGTCATCCTCCAGAGTCAGAATGGCTGGCTGGCGTGGCTGTCTCTTTCTAGGGCTCTCTTTGGCCCAGTGTCCTTTTTCTTTACAGTAGGCACATTGATCTGAGGCCAGGGGTGGCCTCTAGTTTGGGCCCAGGTATCCCTTCCTGTCTCCATGTTTCTTATTTCTGGCCTATTTGTTGTTGTGACCAGGACCTTAGTCAATTCCTTAGTCTGTCTTTTGTTTCTTTTATCCTCCCTTTGCTTCCTTATCTTCTTCAGTTTCTCTCGTATAGTATACCTTTTTGACTTCGCTGACTAAATCTCTCAAAGTCATATCTTGTAATCCATCTAAGTGTTTTAAATTTCTTTAAATATCCAGGGCAGCTTGCCCAATAAAGGCCATCATGACAGATGCCTTTTGAGCCTCTGCCTGAGTATCAAAAGGAGTATATCTCCTATATGCCTCCATAATTCTCCCTAGAAACATAGAGGGAGATACGTCAGGCCCTTGAATAAACTCTATTACCTTGGCCAAATTAGTTGGTCGCCTAGCAGCCACTAAGATACCCGCTATTAGAGACCGGAGATAAGTGAACAGATGCTCCCTACCTTCAAAGGTATTGGGGTCCCTGTTTCGTCGATTCTAGGGAAAGCCGGGTTGAATATGTTGGGAAGTTGTGTCAGTCACCCACCTGGTCTGAGGATATTATTTTCTAGCTTCCAGGAGGATTCTCTTTTGTTCCTCTGTCATGAAGAGAGTCCCTAGGTGTTGTTGGCAGTTATTCCAAGTAGGCTGGTGTGAAAACATCTATGAATCAACCACACCTGAGAGACGAGTGGGGTCCTCGGTAAAAGGGGGATTGTTATTTTTCCAGTTATATAGGTCTGAAGAGGAGAAAGGCCAATACTGGTAGGCTTGCATTTTTTCCCCATGACCATCATCAATCATTGGCACATAGGGACGGAGGGGGAGCATCACGGGAGTTCCAGGGTTTTCAATCATTCATTGCCGGTGAGTTCCTTTAGCAGGGCCAGGTTCCTCCAGGGGAGGAGGGGCTGTGTGTGCCACGGGGGAGTTTTCTGGAGGGTGCTGGGCTGGCTTAGCTTCCTCCAATGGCGGAGAGGCTGAGTCAGCAGCAGGGGAATCACTTAGAGTGTGTTGGGGGTTGGGAGACCAGGGCAAGGGATAAGGAGAGGGATGAGAGTCCAGTAGAGTTAAATCTTGTGACTTAGGCAGAAAAGAGGGTGGAGGAGGAGGAGGAGCAGAGGGTTTGAGAGATCGTGGGGGAAAGATTAGGAGCGGGGGCAGGGGCAAAGAAAGGCTTCACCCATGGAGGAGATTTGCAGAGGTAATGCCGGGTTAAGATATATGGCTTTTGATCTGGATGGCTATGTGGCCCTTCCTGAAAGACAATATCTCTGACTTTTTAAATTACTGAGAAGTAGAAAAATTCTTCTAAGGGCCATCTGAATCCAAAGGTGGGCCATTCTGAGGCACAGAGAGTCTGCCAGGTCCAGCGGTTTACTGAAAAAGAAAGATTCTGACCCCTTAAGCGGAATTTGGTCCAGTGATCAAGGGTCAAGGACAGAGGCATTGAAGTGCTCTTTCCCATAATGAAAAATGCACAAACAGTAAAAGCAACGACACATGACAGAGACAAGACAAGACAATAAAGACAGGCAATGGACGTCCAACACTGAGACGAGGACTGAGTAGCCGGCAATACCTGATGGGCTGGCAATACCGAATCTGAAACAAAATATCACTGAGTTAAGGAGACTATTGTTCCTTGATTTTCAGAGTCCTCTGGGGTGTCCCTCAGGGTGGTTGCCTGTGGCTCTGTGACACATCTGTCAGCCACTCTGAGAGAGAGCTCACGCTCTTTATTGACAGCCATTTTGCCAAGACCTAACCTGAAACCTGACACCAGAAAGAGGCGCCTTACGAATCCCTAGAGGAGCCTGTTGGGGTCTCTCGTCCGCTGCTCCCAGAACTCGGTGGAACCTCCATATGTAAAGGTCGGACGAGTGTCAGGCGAAGAGACCTCCAAGAGACTGTCTCATGCAAAAGCAAAGGGTTTATTGGGGGTCCAGCATGCTGGGGCTCAGAGCTCACTTAAATATAGCAGAGAGTCCTGAGAACAGCTTAAACAGGGCTTATATACTTTCCTTGGGGAGGGCAGGGAGGGAAGTTAAGTATACAGAAAAACATGAAGAGACAACTACCTATTTTACTAACTTTTCACTAACGACTATACTTTGCCAGATTTCCTAATGTCTCAATTGATATCTATTTTCCTACATACTTTTCCCAGTTCATCTTTGTGACTGACTCTTCACATGTGCTGACATTTACATTTACTCTATACCCGAAAAGCTATAGCTAAAGAACTTTTGGTGCAAATTCTATACTCACTATCCTTTCTAAACTACCGACTATCTTCTTAATCTTACCGACTATCACTTTTTGACTGGATGTTATCTTTGACAATCAATCATCCAAGGAACAAGGTCCAATGCAATTGTATATCGATGTACCTGAGACATCTGTGCAGAAAATATATCAAAGCTAAGTATCACAATCAAGGTCCTAATACACTTCTGGGTTTTAAATCTTACCTAGATTTCTGTTTTCATACTTATATTTTACCTATGTATTCTTGTAATTATCGCAGGTTATCAATACCATTTTTCATTCAGCTGAATGATTCCTAACCCAAATCAAACCTGTTATTAACCCTAACCATTCACTGTTGCCTCAATCTAACTTTACAGAAGAGCAGGGACAGAGATGGTCTTACAATACAAAAATGTAGGATTCATTCCAACTACTGAGAAACTCAAAGGTCCATTCAAAAATGATCCCTGCAGAAGTTGTAGGCAGCTATGTAGGAACTGAGAGAGCAAAAGTCATCTTCCATTGTAAAAAACCTGGTCAGGATGAAGGAATGTGTCTGAATCAGCCTCTGTCTTCTTAATTTAGAGAAGAAGGACCAAACCAGGCCTGTGTTGAGAGCTGTTCCCGGGTGCCTGTGGTTGATATACCATTCTAAGTTGTGAAAGTGTCACAGGAAGTAGGGGCAGCCTCAATTTCATTGGACCCTTTGAAACAACTGTTAGGACAACGTGGTTGCCAAGGCAGTGACCTTATTCAATTCCTGAAGGAAGTGACCTCATCTAACATCCTTAGAGACAGAACTCTCTGAACTTGGGATCTAGGAAGCCAGTCACCCAAATCCACTCCCAGTCCCACTCCCAGGGGTCTCAATTTCTTGGATTTACCAAGGACAGATTTAGTCTTTCTTGGTACATACTGATGTGAGGATGGCCAAATGCCAGAAAGCTCTGAAAAGTCGCCTTTTTTTTTTTTTTTTTAGGTATTGGATCACCGCTGGCTCCTCAGTACTTCACAATGTTGACCAAAGAGACCAGATCTTAGACAGGACAGGCCATTTTGGGGGAAGAAAATATGGCCCACAATCAGAGAAACTCTGGATAGTCACAGACCTACTTTGGGGAAGGAGGTGCCTTTGTGGGTGTGGGTGTGAGTTTGTGGATTTGTCTCATGTTCTCAGAATAGGTAGGAAAGTCGGTATGTTTGGTTTGGTGTAGACTGTTTCGAGTAAGTCGTTTGACAAGGCGAGTGTTTCTATGTCTGTGTATCCCACGGTGACCATGGTTGTAGACATTAGAAAAGAGAATGCATCAATTGATATGTCCTGTCTAGTTGAAAGCTTCCCAGCATTCATCCTGCCCAATTTATGAATGGATTTCAGCTTGCCTTATCGATGGGCAACACTTGCTATCTTTCAAAGTTTCTGCTTTCTTCCTGAATTCTGGCCACTCTCCAGAATAGGCTCATGGTTTTGTGTCCAATATATGTACCACTTCCAAGCCCTGTGACATCGTCATGTACTGGATAGCTGAAGGGAATGGCGAGCATCTCAGAAAACTCTGATACCAGTGTGATCAGGATAGTCTCAGTGGAGAAAACCTTTGGGCCTTTTAATTATCAATTGTTCTGCTGCCCTCAATGTCTGAAAGGTCTTTGCCTCAGGCCACCCCTTTTTGATGCCTGAAAAAAACTGTTTTCACATGGAAATGAATGGGCATCACCTGAAGCTTTTTGCTTAATTCCATTGGAAAGGATGTGTCTGAATCAGCCTTTTGGCCCTGTGTGAGGCTTAGGCTTAGATTCTCAGCACCTGATGGATCTAAAGAAAGATTCCATGTGTGCATCCAAAACCAAAATAGCCAAAAGAGCAGTCATTCTGTATGAAGTCTCTCCCCTTCCTTTGTGAGGTTCCAGACCTACATCAAGTTAGAATAGGAATGCTTTGGGTCAAATAATTTCTTCAAAGCCCTGCAGAGGCTAGCCCATAGGTGCTTGGGTTTCCTCATGTCTCCAATTCAGACAAAGAATCTAAACCCCACAGTAGTCCTCAAATTGGAGAAGCAGAGAAGTATTAACAGCAGGCCTATGTGATCACACCAGGTTCACAGGAAGGGTGTCCAAGCCACCCTGATTTTAGGCAAATTAGAGGCAAGGGAGATTATTTTGGAGACTATCTTGGTTTGCGACCCTCATCGAAACATCCAACCAAAGGTTATGAAGAGTGTTTATATGAAATATCATGAGGACCATGTGGGAGTGTGTTGGTTTTAATTGTGGTCATTTGTGTGGTGGTTGGAAGAGATGACTGGGTGCACCTTGACATGATCTCTGGTGTGATTCCCCTAAGAGACTGAGTTCTGGAACTGACCTCAGAGAAGTATTGCCATGAATTGTGTTGGGATGTTAAGAGACTACGCATGAGAGTCGCCCTTGGAAACTGAGATGTATGCCCAGGTTGTATTTCCACAAAGCACTGGGAATCACAGCCAAGATATCACATGATTTTATTCTGAAAGACTTGGCAGCCATAGTTGAGAGTCAAAACACACATGGACCTTACATTGTAGACATCAATGGGCCTGGATTCACGTGACCATTTAGCCACTCTTTGGGAAGCCTTGCCTGTGAGAATTCTCCATTGTCTTTTATTGACATGAGCTTCCTCAAAATTTATTGGTTCTGGATTGATTTGAAACGCACAGTGCATCCAACTTCATCTTTCAAAAATGGCTAGATAAATACCAAGAAATTTTTGAAATTCCCATGACCAGGTGGCACTGGAGAACCTTTGGATGTCCTGTTGCTGATCATGAGTATACCAGACAGTGCCTTGATTGACTGGGTTTCATGAAAATGGTGTAGAACAGAGATGCCAATAAATTGGAGGCTGCCGAGTACTGGGCCTAGAGCAGTAGTGGGCAGGTGTGTGATAAAACATTTGTGGTGGGGCCATGTGGATCTGCCATTAGCTTCCAAGTGTCTTGTGACTGAAATGGTGCAGCAAGCAGTCCCTTCTATGTAAAGGCATCTTGTAATATTGAGAAGTCTCAGGGCAAGTTTCAGAATCAAGTTGCTATGGTCAATGGGGCAAGCTATGTGGGATAGAAGTATGGTTCGTGCATTGTCCTAGAGAAACTGACCCACCACACGTGACAGAACTCCCTCCAGCACTGTGTCCCAGTTGACCTCTTTGTATTTTGTGAAGCAAATACCAAACTCCCAGTGAAGCCGCAAGAAACACCATGAAAATTTTAGGATCACAAAATGGCTTCACAGTCCACACGGGGAGACACTTAGACCCAGTGGCCACAGTTTAGCTACAAATAGCAAATTCAGCACTGCTGCTAATGTTCAGTGGAAAATAAGAAACAATGTCCTCCAGATCACATAGATGCAGACCCACCTTTATTGGTCTCACTAGAAACGAAGCTAAAGCACTTGACAACAACATATGTTTCAAGTGCCCAACCTCAGAGGCAGTTCCACAAGAAGTCTTTAGGCCAGAAGAGCTCCAGTGTGTGGAGTGTTTACCCTGTCCCTTACTTTTGGAAACTCCTTAGCATATTCCATTCCAGATATGTATTCACAGATTTTCTAACTCTTCTCCTCTAATTTTGTCTTACTTGGGGAGTAGGTAATGTCAAGCCATTGTTCTGGATGACAGTGGGAACAATTTTTTGTAGCACATATTTGCATACACATTGGATTCATTTTACAATTTTCCAGTCAAAATGGTGAATCCCTCACACTAACCCCTATGCTACTAAACTCTGACTACTAATCATAATATGATGGAGAATAATAACCCAAACAGAATTGAAATACAAGCAGTTCAGAGGAGGCATCGTGTATAGTTGGACTTGCCTTTTGCATTATATAGGGTATGAGTTATGAATCTAGTCAATTATTTGGTTGAAAGAATTCTCCATGTTTTTTTAAAGTTAACAAATATGTGAATTCCTGTCTCCCTTTCTCTGTAGCCTGTTTAGCACATGTAATTTTATATGCACATATAGAATCATACCTGGTATCACACGTATATTTTTGGTGAGGTGGCTGACTTGGCATATAGAAATTGTGAGAAGATATCACTCCTTCTAAAAGCTGTTGGAACTGAGAAGATATCACTCCTTCTAAAAGCTGTTGGAACTGAGAATTCAACCTATGGGTGATCCTCCTATTTGAATAGCATTATACATAAATCCATGATGAGTAAAATGAATATTTTTGAATCTGTGGATGATATGTATTTCATGATGAATTTCGATTGGCATATATAATGCTACTTTTTAATGTCTCTCTGTGTGTGTCTGTGTATGTATATATATATATATATATATATATATATATATATATATATATATATATATATCCTCCAGATTTTTCAAAATATGAAATATATGTGTCTTATTATGCACTCCCAAATTTCATTCATATTCATGTATGTGGATTTATAATCTACTTTTCAAAAGATTATTCTCAGAAATATTCATCCACCCGAAATACATTTTGGTTTACTAGTACTGAAAACTATCTTCAGTAAATGGTGCATATAAATCCTAATATTTTGACATTGCAAGATGGCCATGAATAGAGTGCATCACACCCTTTGTACTGCGCCACTTCACATGTGAATAAGGAGTTAGAATGACGAAAAAGTATCTTGTTAGGATCTTACAGAAAAATGGGTGTGCCTGGAACCTAGAAGAATGATTTCCACCACCAAGGTCCTGTAATTGAGTCTCAAACAAAAGCCAACTATGCAACCAAAGATCTGGGATGACGGATCCGTGCGGCCCGTGCCATGGCTACAGACGGCGGGCCTCCACCGAGAAGTGACCAGCATGCAGGGAGAAACGTTGCTGCAAATTCTGTGGAATCCAGCTGGCTCACCCGCCACTGAGCCCGGGGCTGAGCTCGGGATTTCAGATGGGGAAGAAAGCGCTACAGTTCTATCCCCCACAACCGAAACTCCATCGAGGAAACCAACGGCCACCATCTTGGAGAGCTGAAGTATCCACCGCCACTCTCCGACAGATTGCAACAACAAAACAGGTGTGTGTTACTCAGCTTATCTCCCATACAGCAGGTAATTTGCAAAAATTCTCTCTTAGGCTTTCCGGGGGAGGGATTACCAGAGAAAGCCTTCACAAAGACGGGGGGAAAACTAGTGGCACCTGACCTTCAACTTCCCCTCCCATCACCGGTGAAAACGAAACTTGTCTAGCCAGCGCAATGGGTGGGGCAAGCGGAAAAATTCAAAACAATAGAGTGCCAGGGTTCCCAATAGACACCCTCCACACCCAAGAAACGGCAGGCAAAGAGTACAGTTTGATCTGCCAAGAGGCATCACTCAGGGGAAATCTGGTGTAGCAGGGGAAATCAGGACTCGCAGAGGAAACCAGGGGACTAGAGGACAGACCCGCTTGACTAGGCGGCTGGAGAACGCCTGCCCACCAGCAACCAATCACCCGCTGGCTGCCTGCGCAATTGGGCAGCTAGAGATCACCCGTCCGCCAGTGACAGCCCATTCACTGATTGCACGACTGGATGGCTGGAGACCGCCCGCCCGCCAGCAACCGGGAGGTGAAACCAACCAGAGACAGTCCAGTCCCACCCCCCCATTCAAACACCCCGGCAAGGAGCCTGGGGCCCGCCATAGCAGACAGGTGACATCACTGGAGCTCAGCTGTCGGAATTCCTTCCAAGCGGAATCCACTTTTGCAGGCATAGTCTACAAACACAAAAGTGAGACAACAGAGATATACAAAACCAAAACAAATCTATTGAAGAGAGCAGAAACACAGCAATCAATAGAGCTGAAAAGTAGTGTGAACATCATGAAAAAACAAGGGAAAAAAATTCTACAGGAAGAGCGAGAAGCATCAGAAATAGGGATAGGGAAAAAAACTCAAGGCATACCTAACTCAGATGGAAAGGAATATTAGAGAAGACATGAGGCAGCAAGTCCAAGCAATAAAAGTATATTTTGAAAATCAAATAAACAAACAAATTCAAATGGCAAAGAACGAGCTTTACCAGGAGATAGAGATCTTAAAAAGAAATATCAAACAGTAATCCTAGAAATGCAGAAAACTATAAACCAAATTAAAAACTCAAATGAAGAATATTACAAATAGACTAGATCAATTAGAAGTTAGAACATCAGATAATGAAGACAAAGTTTATCAACTTGAAAAGAATAGAGTAAACACAGAAAAGATGCTTAAATCCCATGAGCAATCTATTCAAGAGATATGGGATGTCATAAAAAAAACAAATTTGAGTGTCATCTGGATAGAAGAAGGCATAGAGATTCAAACCAAAGGAATGGACAACATATTAAATGAAATATTTCTGGAAAATTTCCCAGAGAGGAAAGATGGAATGAATTGCCAAATCCTGGAAGCCTACAGGACCCCAAGCATTCAAAACCATAATAGACCAACTCCAAGACAAATAATTATGAAGATAGCCAGAACAAGGACATACAGAACAAAGAGAGAATATTAAAAGCTACGAGAGAAAGTAGGCAGATTACATTCAGGGGTAAACCAATAAAGTTAACGACTGATTTTTTATCACAAACTTTGAAAGCAAGAAGATCCTGGAAAAAAGTATTTCAAACGCTCAAAAATAATGGATTCCAACCAAGAATACTGTATCCAGCAAAATTAAGCTTCAGATTTGACAATGAAATTTAAGTCTTTCACGATAAACAAAAGCTAAAAGAATTCACAGCCAGAACACCAGCAGTGCAAAGCATTTTGAGCAAAATACTACAAGAAGAGGATTTGAAAAGTAATGCCTGAAACTAGCAGCGGGAGGTATCTCAGTAAAGGGAGAGGAAAATAACCAAAAAGTAAAACCTAACCAAAATAAATAAATAAATAAATAAATAAACATGACTGGAAGTACAAATCATATTTCAATTGTAACCTTAAATGTTAATGGCCTAAACTCACCAATCAAGAGACATAAGCTAGTAACCTTGATCAAAAAAGAAAAAAATCCAACAATATGCTGCCTTCAGGAGACTCATATGATAGGTAAAGACATACAGAGGCTGAAATTAAAAGTTTGGGAAAAATCATACCACTCACATGACCCTCGGAAGCAAGCAGGAGTGGCCATACTCATATCGAATAAAATCAACTTCAACCCTACGTTAATCAAAAGGGATAAAGAAGGACACTATATACTGTTAAAAGGAACCTTGCACCAACAATGCATAACCATTATCAATTTGTATGCACCAAACAATTGAGCTGCAACACTCATAAAACAAACTCGCCTCAAGTTCAAGAGTCAAATAAACTACAACACAATAATTATGGGTGACTTCAACACACCGCTCTAGCCATTAGACAGATCCTCTAGACAAAAACTGAATAAAGAAACTATAGAATTCAACAGCAAAATCAGTAACCTAGACTTCACCGACATATATAGAATATATCAACCATCAAAAAGTGGATACACGTTCTTCTCAGTAGCACATGGATCCTACTCAAAGGTAGACCATATATTATGCCATAGGGCAATTATTAGTAAATATAAAGTCGTGGAGATAATACCATGCACCATATCTGATCATAATGGAATGAATCTGGAAATCAATGATAAAAGAAGGAAGGAAAAATCCTACATCACATGGAAAATGAACAACATGCTACTGAATGATAAATGGTTTACAGAAGACATAAAGGAGGAGATAAAAAAATTCGTAGAGACAAATGACAATACAGACACAACACACTGGAATCTATGGGACACAATGAAAGCAGTTTTAAAAGGGAAATTCATTTCTTGGAGTTCTTTCCTCAAAAAAAAAAAAAAGAAAATAACAGCAAATAAATGAACTCACACTACACCTCAAAAACCTAGAAATGGAAGAGCAAAACAACAGCAAATGTAGTAGAAGACAAGAAATAATTAAAATTAGAGCAGAAATCAAGGAAATTGAAACAAAAAAAACATTGAAAATATTGATAAAAATAAAGTTGGTTCTTTGAAAAAATAAATAAGATTTATAGACCCTTAGCCATGCTAAGGAAGAGAAGAAAAGAGAGAACTCAAATTACTAACATACGGGATAAAAAAGGCAATATCACAACAGACACTACAGAAATAAGAAGATAATTAGAAAGTATATGGAAAACCTATGTTCCAATAAAATAGATGATAGTGAAGATATCAATAAACTTCTTAAGTCATGCGATCTGCCCAGATTGAGTCAGGAAGACAGACACAATTTAAACAGAACAATAACAAAGGAAGAAATTGAAGAAGCCATCAAAATACTACCAACAAAAAAAAGCCATGGACCGGATGGGTATACAGCAGAGATCTACATAACCTTCAAAAAGGAATTAATACCAATACTTTTCAAGCTATTTCAAAAAATAGAAAAAGAAGAAACTCTTCCAAATTCATTCTATGAGGCCAATATCACCCTGATCCCAAAACCAGACAAAGACACTTCAAAGAAAGAAAACTACAGACCAATATCTTTAATAAACTTGGATGCAAAAATTCTCAATAAAATCTTGGTGAATCGAATACAAAAGCATATCAAAAAAATTATGCACCATGATCATGTAGGATTCATCCCTGGGATTCAAGGCTGGTTCATTATACGGAAATCAATAAATGCTATTCACCACATCAATAGACTTAAAGACAACAACCATATGATCATCTCGATAGATTCAGAAAAAACATTCGACAAAGTTCAACATCCCTTTATGTTGAAAACACCAGAAAAACTAGGGATAACAGGAACTTACCTCAAGATTGCAAATGCTATATATGATAAACCTCAGGCTGGCATCATCCTAAATTGAGAAAAGCTGAAGGCATGCCCTCTAAAATCTGGAACAAGAGGGATGCCCTCTATCACCACTTCTATTTAATTTAGTTCTTGAAATACTAGGCATAGCAATTAGACAGACAAAAGAAATTAAAGGCATAAAACTAGGAAAAGTAGAACTTAAATTATCGCTATTTGTGGATGACATGATAATATATTTAACAGACCCAAAAGGGTCTACAGAGGAACTGCTAGAGTTAATAAATGAATTCAGCAAAGTGGCAGGATATACAATCAACTCGCATAAATCAAAGGCATTGCTGTATATCAGCAGCAAAACTTCTGAAATGAAAATGAGGAAAACCACTCCATTCAAAATATCCTCAAAGAAAATAAGATAATTGGAAAAACAATTAAATAGTTGGGAAACAACCTAACAAAAGAGGTGAAAGATTTATAAATGAAAACTACAGAACCCTAAAGAGATAGAAGAGATCTTAGAATATGGAAAAATATACCCAATTCATAGATAGGCAGAAATAACATCATCAAAATGGCGATATTACCCAAATTCTCTACAGGTTTAAATTGATGCCAATCAAAATCCCAACGACATTTCTTGTAGAAATGATAAAGCAATCATGAAATTCATATGGAAAAACAAAAGACCCAGAATAGCAACAGCAATTCTAAGCAGGAAGTTTGAATCTGGAGGTATAGCGATACCAGAGTTCAAACTGTACTACAAAGCAATAGTAACAAAAACAGCATGGTACTGGTACCAAAACAGGCAGGTGGACCAATGGAACAGAATAGAGGACACAGAAACCAATCCACAAAATTACAACTTTCTTATATTTGATAAAAGGGGCTAAAAACCTGCAATATACGAAGGATAGCATCCTCAACAAATGGTGCTAGAAAAATTGAAAATCGATATGTAACAAAATGACACTGAATCCCTTTCTCTCGCCAAGCAAGGAAGTTAACTCAAAGTGGATCAAGGAGTTAGATATCAAATCAGAGACACTGCATCTGATAGAAGAAAAAGTTGGCTACGATCTACATACTGTGGGGTCGGGCTCCAAATTCCTTAATAGGACACCCATAGCCCAAGAATTAATAACAAGAATAAATTAATGGGACTTACTTAAACTAAAAAGTTTTTTTTTTTCTCAGCAAGAAAAACAATAAGAGAGGTAAATAGAGAATCTACATCCTGGGAACAAATTTTTACCCCTCACACTTCAGATAAAGCCCTAATATCCAAAATATACAAAGAACTCAAAAAATTAAAAAATAAGATAACAAATAACCCAATCAACAAATGAGCCAAGGACCTGAACAGACACTTCAGAGAGGAGGACATACAATCAATCAACAAGTACATGAAAAAATGCTCACAATCTCTAGCAGTCAGAGAAATGCAAATCAAAACCACCGTAGGATACCATCTCACTCCAGTAAGATCGGCAGCCATTAGGAAGTCAAAGAACAGTAAGTGTTGGCGAGGATGTGGGGAAAAGGGGACACTTGTACACTGCTGGTGGGACTGTAAATTGGTGCAGTCAATTTGGAAAACAGTATGGAGATTCCTGGGAAAGCTGGGAATGGATCCACCATTTGACAAAGATATCACCCTTCTTGGACTATTCTCTGAGCATCTTAAAAAAGCGTACTATTGGGATACTGCCACATCAATGATCATAGCGGCACAATTCACAATAGCTAGACTGTGGAACCAACTTAGATGCCCTTCAATAGATGAATGGATAAAAAAATGTGGAATCTACACACAGTGGAGTATTACGCAGCACTAAAAAATTACAAAATCATAGAATTTGCAGGGAAATGTATGGCATTAGAGCAGAATATGCTAAGCGAAGCTAGCCAATCCTTAAAAAACAAATGCCAAATGTCTTCTTTGATATAAAGAGAGCAACTAAGAACAGAAAGGGAGGAAGAGCATGAGGAAAAGATTAACATTATACAAAATGAGTGAGGGGAGAGAAAGGGAGAGAGAACAGAAAGCATATGGAAATGGTAGGAAACCCTCAATGATACACAAAATTACACATAATAGGTTGTGAGGGGAAATGGGAGGGAAATAATGGAGAGAATTAAACAACAGCACATGAGGTAGAGAGGGAAGATGGGAGGGGAGGGGAGGGGGGATAGTAGGGGATAGGAAAGGTAGAAGAATACAACAGTCACTAATATGCCATTATGTAAAAATGTGAATGTGTAACCAATGTATTTCTGCAATTCTTATTTGGGGAAAAAAATGGGAGTTCATAATCCAAATGAGAAAAATGTATCAAAGATGATATATCATGAACTTTGTAATGTTTTGAACAACCAATAAAAATAAATTAATAAATAAAGGTTTAAAATTCAGTGGGAAGAAATCAGCTAAAAAAGTGTTGAGATGCATTCATTTTTCTTAGCAGAAACTTTGTTTTGTGTAGTTGTAACTATCACAAATTTATTTTACCAGAAATTTGGCTTTTGAAAATGCACATAAATTGAGATTAAAGGATAATTCACCTACCTTCATGAAAAATTCATAGCATTTTCTATATTTTTCATATTTCATTTTTTTAGTTAATATTTTGTCATGGACCAGGTCTAGCCTTAGGCTATTCTTCCAGAATACTACCTCATCTGACAAGTTCGTACAATGTGTTGGATTTTTCTTTTCTTCTTTTATTTAATTGTTTCTAGCTAATAATGTGTATTTCTCCTTATCTTTATTTGGACATACATACCCAACTATATCTTTGCATTTTATGTTTTACTGGGGAAGAGACTCATCAAAAGCTTTTTGTTATATGTATTAACAATCAAACATTCAGAGCATGCAATTATTCTTAATTTTGCATGAAAATATCTTTGCACAATTTTTCTTATAAAGATTTAGAATTATTAATAATTTCCCTGCTGTTATAAGTAACTACTTACAAGAAGAATTAAACAATTGACTTTATATCAATTATGAATATGAAAAGTACTAAAATAAATATTTGGCAATTAATACACAATTGATAGAAATTGAAATCACGAGAAAGCCATTTAAAATGTCAGTCATATGGTCCTTTAATAATAGGTTTTTTAAAAAATTTTTCTCTAATTCATAAGATATATTATGCCATATTATCGCTTAATGTGATATAAAACCTTAAATTATCAGTATAGATAAATAAGAAAGAAACCTGTTTACTTAAATATGTTTAATTGATTTTCACTGTAAGATGTTAATTATGGAAGACTTGAGAATTAAGAAAGATATGGTCTATATTATATCTAACAGGCTAATCAAAGTACTTTTAAATATAAATGTATATATACATTTATATTTGTAATGCATATGCATGAATATAGATACATATATATAATAAATGTATAGTGATATATCTATCAGGTGATTATAATTTTAACGTTTTCTCAAGAAAAAAGAATGACTATAAAAAACAGTCTTAAATTTAAATTTCATAGCAAGATACTGTTTGTAATGACATGAGAGAAAAATTGATATGGATGGAAAATGAAAAAGGAAGAGAGAGAAGGGGGAAAATGAGGAAGAAAGTGAGTAAAGAAGAGGGAGAGGCATATTCAATGTTAAGAAAAAAGTGGAGGGGCTGGGTTTATGGCTCAGTGGTAACATGATTGTCTATCATGTGTGAGGCACTGGGTTCTATTCTCAGCACCACATAAAAATAAACAAAATGAAGGTCCATCAACAACTGAAAAACAAAAAATAAAAAAGTAGAAATATTACCAAAATTCCAAGCTTTGTGGAATGTTAAATAAAAAACAATATGTTACATAGCCTTATGTAATTTCTAGACTCCCCAAAATAGTCATTAAATGTTAGATCATTAGTGCTATAACTAAAAATCCATTGTTCCTTCCTCTACATTCTGTGGCATGCTAGTACTAAAATAAATTGTATTATAACACCAAAAAAAAAAGCCAAATCATAATATTTCTACAGTAACTGACCCGAGTTTAACATCAATGCAAGTAGATTCCTATGGGACATGATGTGCATTTTGACGTTCATTTTTATTCAACACTGGAACATTACTATTTCTTCAGTTTATGCACATCATAGGATACATATTTCATCCACAATTTAGCAAATTTATACGCATTTGTTTAACTTCAAATCACTTCCTGCTTCAGTACCCATGTATTCCTCCATGTTTCTTGACTGCTCTTTTCATGAGACTTCTTTACAAACACATTATTTTCGATTTCCATTATCATATTTGAAGCAAAACACCCGTCATGATAAACCATAACCCTAATATTACCATTAAATGTATAAGTGGTTGGAAAGAATGATTGTATATCAATATAAGATTTCTTACTTAGTTACAGATATCAATTCAATCCATTATTTAAAGTGGAACCAGTTATATTATTTATTCACAGTATGGTCTATTCATGTATTATCTCTATATTCATAGACACAGGGTACACCTCTTTATACCCCCAATACTAATTTATACGTCTTCAAAATATTGCTCCCAGAAATGGTGGAACAAATACATGTAACCTGATCTACATATACATTTTATCACAGTAATATTCTGAACAGCAAAAAGCAAAGTTCACACTTATGATTGTACCATACCTAAATGGAAAGTGAACATGGATTACTAAAAATATCCATGTCCAGGTTGCCTAATGATCTCAAATGAAAATCCTATTGGTGACTACATATTTGTTTCTTTCAAAGATTATATATTCAAACTCAACCCTGTTGAATATGTCTAAAGCTGTCACTCAGTTTACACTTTGAATGATTTTGTAATGTGTCTATTGATATCTGCTTTCCTACATATTTTCCCCAGTTCATCATTGTGACTGAATCTTCACATGTGATATCACTAACATTCACTCTCTAACCGAAACCCTATTGCTAAAAAACTTTGGTCCAAATCCTATATTCACTCTTCTTCCTAAACCTACCTACTGTCTTCCTAATCCTACCGACTATCCCTTTTTGACTGGATGTTCTCTTCTACATTCAATCATCCAAGGTACAAGGTCCTATGCCATTGTATATCGATTTATCTGAGACATCTGTGCAGAACGTAATTCAATGCTAAGTATCCCAATCAAGGACCCAATGACCTTCTGGGCTTCAATTCTTACTTAGATTTCTCTTTTCGTTCATATATTTCACCTCTATATTCTTATAAATATCGCAGGTTCCCAATACCATTGTTCATCGAGCAGAATGGTTCCTAACCAAAATTGAAAATGTTATTAACACTAACCATACACTCTTCCCTCAATCTAACTTTACAGAAAAGCAGTGACAGTGTTGGTCTTACAATTCAGGAATGTATGGGATCTTCCACCTGATGAGAACCTCAAAGGTATGTGCAGAAATGATCCCTGGAGAAGATGTAGGCAGCTATGAAGGACCTGAGAGAGCAAAAGTCATCTTCCATGGAAAACAACCTGGTAGGATGAAGTTTGGTGTCTGAATCAGCCTCTGTCTTCTTAATGTAGAGAAGACGGACCAAACCAGGCCTTATGGAGAGCTGTTCCTGAGAGCCTATGGATTATATCTCATTCTAACTTATGAAAGGGTCACAGGAAGTAGGGGCAGCCTCCATCTAAAGGGACCATAAGAAGCAACTGTTAAAACAAAGTGGTTGCCAAGGCAGTGACCTCATTCAGTTCCTGAAGGAAGTGACCTCACCTCACTTCCTTGGTGTTGGAACTCTCTGAACTTGGGATCCAGGAAGCCAGGCACCCCGAGCCAGTCCCAGTCCCAGTCCCAGTTGTCTCACTTGTTTGGATTTACCAAGGACAGGGTCAGTCTTTCTTGGTACCTACTGATTTGAAGATGTCCAATTGCCAGAAGAGCTCTGAAGAGGGGCCTTTCCTGAGAAAGAAGGTAGTGGCTCACCGCTGGTTCCTGTCAACTTCACAGAGTTGGCCAAGGAGACCAGATCTGAGAGAAGACAGGCCATTTCGGAGGAACACAGTATGGCCCAGCAGTCAGAGAACACTCCGAATAGTCACAGACCTACTTGGGGGAAGGAGGTGCCTTTGTGGGTGTGGTTATGGGTTTGTGGTTTGGTCTCATGTTCTGAGAATAAGTTTTTTCAGATATCAGCTCCAGAGCCCAGGAATTAGTTCTCATTGGGGCTAAGGTTCCCCACCAGCGAGATTTGAAATTGGCGCTGGCTGCATTGTTTACAAGGGCGGGGACTTTTCACGCCACTGCAGAAAAGAAGAAGGTAGGAAGAAGAAGTCCTTAGGCGCCATGTTGGGGTTTTTCTCTGGGGTATGGCTGCCATTTATACTTTTCCTAACATTCCTCCCTTTTTGTTTTTTTAGAAATTGGGGTGTTGTTTGTCATTTCTGGCTGATTCCTGCTGTGTAGGGGTGCTGTGGGGCCTAGAAAGGGAAGTGGACGAATGCTCGGGGGGCAGGTCTTGGGATATCATGGCAGCCAGAAATAAAACCCAGTGGTATAGATAGCTACTTCAGTAGGGGTAAAGTCTATGAAAGTTCCCTGATGCCACAAGTTGTCGATGGCATGAAACCAGTCCTGGATGGAGGAGATTGTTGGTATCAGCCACTGGTCCTGTAACAGAGACTCAAGGAAATACTGGAAGCGTTGCCTGGACATGGCGTCACCAGCACCTGAAGAAGATCAGAGCGAATAAAAACAGAATGAAGATAAAAATTAAAGCAAAGGTCAATTTTTGGCAGAAGTTCCATGTTGGGGGACTGACATAGAAGAGGCCAAGGGCCATGAGGAAGCTTAGAATGTCATAAAGACTCATGAATCCAGGATGGCAGATTAGGAGGTTCTCCAAGCTCGTTGCCTCCCGCTGTCTGATGTACGTTGCATTCCATCGTGCCTGGTAGTGAGCTTCATCACTGAGTGAACTGTTCTCTTGGAGATGTTAGGGGTTCATCGGTCATCAGAGGCTGGTAGTGCCTAAGCAAAAGCTGGTTGAAATTTTGATTAAAAATTTTTTGCAGTTGGGTTTGAAGGAACTTCATTATGCATGGCAAGAGAGCACAAAAAGGGAGCATCCCAATAAGGGGCCCCAAGATAGGTAGTAAGTACATGACAAGATAGGATTGGAAGAACCCTGTTATGGGATTGGAGGAGCTAGGTTTGAGCAATTTGGTCGATAATTCCTGCAATTTAACAACATTTTTTTCTATCAGCCCAGATTCATTAACATAATAGCAACATTCCTCTCTGAGGAATAGGCATGTATCCCCTTTTTCTGCAGTGAGAAGATCAATTGCCCTTTGGTTCTGTAAAGCCACGTGTGCCAATGAAGTAACCTGGCGCTGCAAGGAGCCCAGAGACTCAGCAGTGGTATCGAGTGCTTCCTGCAGTTTTTGTTGCAGGTCATTGGATGCCCATAGAACATGACCTATAGCTCCACCAGAGAGTCCGAGACCGGCCACTGAGGTTGTTAAAGTGAGGCCTACAAGAACCGGCAGAAAGACTGCCCTACGGGTTCGGGAAGGTAGGGCCAACTGTCGGAATTCGGTGGGAGTATACAAAGACAGCTGAGGAACTACAGTAACCAAGAAACAGGTGCCAGAGACATTGATCGTTGAGTTACTTAAAGACCCATTACACCAGAGGAAATTTCCAGGTTGCATAAACGCAGGGCTCGATTGGGTGCTTAAGCTCAAGGAACAAATTGGTAAAGGATTCATTATTGGCAGGTGGAAACAGATGAAAGCAAATAAAGCATTGGTGGAATAACTTTCCCACAGTGGGATACGTGTCACATGTAGGGGTTGTCCTTTCTTAGAGAAATTGTAGGTTTTTGCTGAAATATTTCCTGCCGCTAATGGGACCGCTGCTAGAAATGGACGACTAATTGAAGCACAGAGAAAGCACTGAGAAGGAGGCACAGAAAGAGGGGTGGATTTTAATAATTGAAGAGTTTGGTGTAACAAATTGAGCCATGTGTCAGGGGGACCTGAGGGGGTTGAAGGGTCTGAATCCTTTTTGGATGAGCTATGGATAAGATCTCGAAGTTTTGATTCTGACTCCTTAATGTGTTCGACTACCTGGATGGTTGCCTTAGGTGGCATAAGGGTGCTGCCAACAGTCATCCACATTGTGGGTCTGGCTGAGGTTGTCCGAGCATAGACAGCAAACTCAACATAGCCCCAACGTTTGGCCTTGGGGTCAGGTATATCTAAAGTATACCATCCATTGTTATCAGATGAAGAGCCTTTATGCCACTTTAGGTAACTAGATGTCCACCCTTTTGGGTAACCAAGTGAGTGGTAAGAATAGCTACCATGTTCATCATGGAACCTGCATGACCAATAGGGGCACCCATTATATATCTCAGGCCACCAATGACAATAGTCTTTTGTTTGATCAAAAAGAAAGCAAATGAAAGGCCAGTTCCAGCTACCAGGGACGAAGGTCCTTGAAGGTGACAATTTTAGGGAAATAGAGGTGCAATTGTGGATGAAGCAAGTAGTTGCATCCACTGCACGGACCTTATGCATGCCATGTTCTGAGTACCGTTCCTGAAGAGTGAATAAATACATGGTAGGAGAGGTGGGTAAAGACCAGTCCCGATAGAGTACAGAAAATAAGCAGAGCACAAAAAAACAAGCAGTTACAGAAGATTAGGGTGTTGGGAGAGCTCATTGTGACTTTTTTAAGAGGAATTGGGCTGCATGGAACACCGTGTGAGCTGCAACTTAAATGGGTGAGATGAGTGTGGAGAGCAGGAGTTAAGGGGAGGTTCAGGAGGTGATTCTTGGAGTTCCTCTGGGTGGTCCTGTCGTCATCAGGTGGGACCTCCTGGTGATATGGCTTCAACCTAGAAATGTGAATCCAGGGAGTGAGATGGTTGTCTGGTAAGGAGAGTTTGGCGGCAGTGGGGGTACAGAGAATGACAGGATAGGGGCATTTCCATTTTGGGGCAAGAGTCCCTTTCTCCTCTGGGGTATTATAATAGACTAGACTCCCAGGTGTTATGGGAGGAGTGTTTGAAGAGCACACTGGGTCCGGATGAAGCCAATCCTGATATTTACAGATTTCCGAGCAGAGATGATATAAAAGAGGCAAAGACAAATCTCGGGTGAGAGATCCTTGTGAAATGACCAACCCAGGGGGTATAAGAGGTCTTCCATACATTATCTCAAAGGGAGACAGTAAAGATGGTTTTTAGGGAGAGCTCTGATTCGAAGCAAATCCAAGGGAAGGAGTTTGACCCAGTCTAAGTTTAATTCCATTGTCAATTTGGTAAGGACTTCCTTTAGAGTACGATTTACCCTTTCCACTTTCCCTGAAGCTTGGGGGTAATATGGACAGTGGGAATGCCACTTGAAGGAGAGGGCTTGAGAGACCTTTTGTGTGATCCTAGAAATAAACTCAGGGCCATTGTCATATTGTAGAGAAGTGGGCATACCAAACCTGGGGATGATGTCTGTCAGTAAGATTAAAGCTACAGTGGAAGCCGTTTTATTGGAAGTGGGAAATGCCTCAATCCAACCAGAGAAAGTGTCCACAAAGACAAGGAGGTATTTAGTGCGCCATACTGTGAGCATGTTGGTGAAGTCTACCTGCCAGTCAGCAGTGGGAATGTGTCCCCGGGCTTGGTGGGAAGGGAAAGGTTTGGGCCTTAAAGGAGTATAAGTGTTGATCCACTGACAGATCTGACAATTAGAGGCTATATTCTGTAGCATGGCTTTGTCAGAGAGGGTGAGCGAGAAGAAGCTCTGTAAAAAGAGGGTCAAAGACTGAGAATTGGAAAGGAATAGATTATGAAGGAACTTGAAGAGATTCTTGTTCTTACTGGAAGAAGTAGGGGCTTCAGATGAGCTGTCTAAAGTGGCCATTATATGTCCCCCAGGGGGTCCATCATTGGAAGTGGTAGCAGCCATTTGTGCCACCTGGTCAGCTTTGGCATTGCCCTCAGTGATAAGAGAGAAGTCCTTCTGATTAGACCTACAATGGACAACTCCCACCTGGGTGGGTAAGTGGGAGGCCTCTATCAGATTTGTTATAAGAGCCGAATTAGTGATCACATTACCTTTGGTGGTAAGTAGGCCTCGCTCCTTTTATATTGCAGGATGGGATAAGATATGGAAGACATATTTTGAATCAGTATAAAGGGTGAGGGATTTGCCTTGTGCTAGATGGCTGGCACGAGTAGCTACTCTAAGTTCAGACTGCTGGTTGGTAGTTCCTGAAGGCAGAGCTTTGGCCTCTATAATCTCAGTGGCTGATACTACAGCATATCCAAAGTAATGAGTGCCGTTCTGCCTAAAGGAACTGCCATCAGTAAACCAGATAAGGTCAGGCTTGGCTAGTAGTCACTCAGAAATGGAAGAATGACAGGGGAGGAAATCTAAGGTTTCCAACCAATTATGAGTTGGTGTGTTAGACGTGGGAGTCATTGGGAGCAGTGAGGCAGGGTTCTGTGCAGAGCAGGGAAGGAAAGTAATATTAGGGTTTTCCAGAAAGGAAGTGAGGAGTGACAGAAATCTGGATGGAGGAAGGGTTTGAAAGCCCTTATAAGGTAAAAGATCCTTCAAGTGATGTGGGGAGTGGATAGTTAAAGGGGCCCCAAAAGTAAGCTTAGAGGCTTCTTTGTGTAAAATTTGTCCAGCAGCCAGAGCTCTTAAGCAAGGGGCCCACTCACGAATGGTAGGGTCAAGTTGCTTGGACAAATATGCCACTGGTGCAAATGTAGGCCCATAGTTTTGACCTAAGACCCCAAGTTCTTGCCTCCCATTTTCATGGACATATACATGAAATGGTCTTGAAAGATCAGGAAGGTGAAGGGCAGGTGCCTTTAAGACAAGTTGCTGAAGCCTGCGCAAGTTGTAGTTTGGGGAGGAGGCAAGAGATTCACTAGGGGGTCCCTTTGCTAGGTCATACAGGATTTGTAAAGAAGAGAATAATTTGGGATCCAGGCCCTAAAATAACCTGCTAGTCCTAGGAATGATAGTATTTTGGCTTTTGTATGGGGCACTGGAAGATAAGAGAGGAGTTGCCTCCTATCCAGTGTTATTTCCTTTTTTCTGCGTGTAAGGCAAAAACCAAGATAGGTGACAGAAGACTTGGAAACATGGGCCTTGTGGGGAGACTCCCTATTTCCCTTGTCTGCTAGGAAATTAAGAAGCTGAGCAGTGTGGGATTGAGAGTGTTCCCAGAGGGACTACATAGAAGAAGGTTATCGACATATTGAAGGAGAGTAGAGTCAGGACAGGTCGGGTGAAAGGATGTGAGGTCCTGGGCAAGAACTTGGCCAAAGACATGGGGGCTATCCCTGAATCCCTGTGGGAGGACAGTCCAGGTAAGCTGATGAGAATGGCGGGTGTGAGAGTCAGTGCGAGTAAAAGCAAAGATATACTGAGATTCTGAGAACAAGGGAATAGAAAAGAACGCATGTTTTAAATTTAGGACCAAGAAGTGGGTAATAGAGGCAGGGATCTGAGAGAAAAGGGTGTAAGGGTTGGACACTAGGGGGTGGATGGGGACCACAGAGGAGTTGACAAGGGGAAGGTCTAGAACCAGCCTGTAGGACACGTTAGGTTTCTTTACTGCCAGAATGGGGGTGTTGAAAGGAGAGTGTGTAGGCCTACGATACCCCTTTCATAATAAATCCTGGATGATGGCTTTTAATCCGAGGAAGGCTGTGGTTGTGAGTGGATATCATGGTTGACTAATATATCTTGAAGGGTCCCGTAAGACAATATGAATAGGACTGCATTTAGCCATAAAGGGTGTAGTTGTGTCCCAAAACTCAGGGTTAACTGGTTTAGATAGTCGTGGGAAAGTGCATGAAGGAGGTGTATCTGCCCCTAGGAACATCATGAGGAAATGAGAGGTAGGAGAGGTGTGGGGTGATATGTGAATGGTGACTTTTAATAGTGAGAGTATGTCCCTTTCCAGAAGGGGAATGGGGCAATGGCTCATAACGAGAAAGGAGTGAGTGAAGGACAAAAGGGATTTTGAGGGAAAATACGTTTACCTCCTACCACGACAATAGGAGTTTTTGAGGGTGTGGTAGGACCCCAATACTCCCTCAAGACTGAAAAAGTGGCACCAATATCCAAGAGGAAGGTAATGAAGCGTCCATCCACCAGGAAGGTGACCCTAGGCTCTTGATTCTTGATGGTAATAGTCTGGAGGGAAGGCCCAGGGCTCCATCAATCCTCCTCTGCCAAGCCCAGGAGAGGCTGGGGTTGCCGGGTGGCTGAACAACCTCCCTTCCGGGTTGTTGGGCAGTCTGCCCCCCAGTGTCTCCTTTGATGGCATGTTGGGCAGGGGTTTTACGGTGTTCTCGGCGAAGGACAATCCTTACCACATTTGAAGAAAGCTCCAGGGGGTGTCACATTGGGATGGCATGGTGATGGCCTTCTCTGAATGACCTGGGCCAACATTTGGAATTTGGCATTTTCAGCTCTCTGCCTACGGCAATCACTTTCATCCTCTCTACCATGAAAAACCTTTAAAGCGACAGCGAGGATTTTGGTCTGAGGAGTAGCAGGGCCCTGTTCAAGCTTTTTAAGCTTGGCTTTAATGTCAGAGTATTTTTGGGCCAGAACATATGTCATTAAGACATGACGGCCATCAGGGGTTTCTGGGTCGAGTTATGTGCACTGTTGAAGGGCCTTGGTTAGTCTATCCAGGAATTCTGAAGGTGTTTCCTCCTTCCTTTGAATGACCTCCTGCACCTTTTTAAAGTTAACAGCCTTGCGGGTGGCCTTTTTCAGGCCCGCCAAGAGGCAGGATGTAAAAAGGTCATGAGTCTGTAAGCCTTCAGGGGTGTTGTAATCCCATAGGGGATCCTGCTCTGGGACAGCATGAGGGCCCGTGGCGTGGTTAGGATTGGTCCTATGATTTTCATCAGCATGGGCTTGGGCTAGCTCCCAGACCCATTGCCTTTCCTCGGGGAGATGTGTATTGGCCAAGAGCATGTATATGTCATGAAGAGTGAGGCTATATGCTTGCAGGACCCATTGAAACTCCCGTATGTAAGTGGTGGGTTTAGTGGTGATTGAGCCTAACTTCCTCTCTAGCTGAGTAATGTCTGACCTGGAGAAGAGCACGTGGACTCTGATGACACCCTCGTGACCAGCTACCTCACGAAGGGGTGCGATTGTCTTAGGGGTGGGAAGGAGTCCTTTAGACCTGGTAACAGGAGGACTGAAAGAGGCAGGCGGCGGACAGGAAGGAGAGGAAGGGGAAGGGAGTGTCTCTTTGGAAGAGGAGGAGGTAGAGCAGGCAGAAGAGGACGGAGGGGAGGGGGATAAAATGGAAGGCTGAGGATCCATGGAATCAGGCAGAGGATGAGGAGGGTATAGCAGAAGAGAAGGGGCAGATGGGGCTGGGGATAAGGTGGGGGTTCATCTGCTGGGTCGAATGAGGAAGAATCTGTGAAGTCAGAAGTAGAAGTAGGGGAAGAGAGGGGATTGCAAGCAAGGAGGACCTGAGGGGGAGGGCAGGAGGAGCAGAGACAAGGTGCTGTGAGGGAAGGCTAAAACCTTCAATACAGGGAATCTTCCTCCACTTTTTCAGACTCTGGCAGTAGTTAAAAAGGTCCCGGGGGAGGTTTGGATCTAAGGATCCTTCTTGGACTGATCCCCTCATGGAAACCTCAAGCCACAGGTTATGATGAGTGTCTATATGGAAGAAGATGAGGGCCTTGTGGGAGTGCTTTGGTTTTAATTGTGGTCATTTGTGTGGTGGTTGGAAGTGATGACTGGGTCTACCTGGGCTTGAACTCTGGTGTGATTCCCCTTAGAGTCTGAGTTCTGGAACTGATCTCAGAGAAATATTGCCATGAACTGTGTTCAGATTTTAGGAGGCCACGCATGCGATTCGCCCTTGGAAACTGAGATCAAGGACAGAGTGGCTTTCCACAGAGCCTTGGAATCTCAGCTAGGATATCATATGATTTTATTCTGAAAGATTTGGCAGCCATAGTTGAGAGTCAGAACACCCATGGACGTCACATTGAAGACCTCAATGGGCCTGGCTTCATGTGACCTTTTGAAGACTCTATGGGAAGACTTGCCTGTGAGAGTTCTCCAGAGCTTTCATTGAAATGAGCTTCCTCACCATTTAATGGTTCCTGAATGAACTGAAACCCACAGTGTCTCCAACTTCATCCATGAAAAAAAGCTAGATAAATACAATGAATTTTTTGAAATTCCAATAATCAGGTGGCACTGGAGAACCTTTGGATGTCTTGTTGCTGATCATGAGTGTACGAGAGAATGCCAAGATTGACCGGGTTTCATGAAAATGGTGTAGAACAAAGATGCCAGTAAGTTGGAGCCTGCTGAGTAGTGGGCCTATTGCAGTGGTGGGCAGGTGTGTGATAATATATCTGTGGTGTGGCCATGAGGATTTGCCATTGCCTTCCAAAGGGCTTGTGACTGACATTGTGCATCCAGCAGACCCTTCTATGTAAAGGCATCTTCTTACATGGAGAGGTTCCAGGGCAAAGTTCAGAGTCAGATTTCTATGGACAAGGGGGCAAGCTCTGTGAGATATAACCTGGTTGTTGCATTCTCCTGCAGACCCTGACACACCACAAGTGACTGAACTCCTTCCAAAACTGGGTCCCAGTTGAACTCATTGTATTTCATGCAGCAAATACCAACCTCCAGTGCAGCAGCAAGAAACACCACGAAAAGTGGAGGATGAACAAATGGCTTCACAGTCCACACGGGAAGACACTTAGCACCCAGTGGCCACAGTTTACCTAAAAAGAGAAAATTCAGCACTGCTGCCTTATGTTAATTAGAATACAAGAAACCATGTCCTCCAGGTCACATAGATTCAAACCCAGCTTTGATGGTCTCACTAGAAAGGAAGATAAAGCTCCTTACAACAACATATGTTTCAAGTGCCCAACCTCAGAGGAAGTTCCTCAAGAAGTCTTTAGGCCGGCAGAGCTCCATGTTTTTGCAGTGTTAACTGTTAGACAAGGACACAAGAAAAACCACTGACTCTAATTAAAATCAAATTAAATTAATCTTATTATTTCCACCTTTCATGCTGCCTCCCCTCCCAAAACAGCCGGAACAAGACAGCAACCCCAGCTTTCCTACAGCCCAGCTTTATAGCCCAGAAAGTTACACAAAAGGGGTGTTACAGATAACAGAACTCTGACAAGCATCACACTAATGGTAGTTTAGATTTTTTTTTGCTGTCCCTACATCAGAATTCAGAGGACCATTAGAGCCTCAGAGAGGAATGTTGTCTGGCCAGAGAAGGCAAATATTTATGATGTGTCACTAAAGTTTCAGAGAGGGCTGCTATCTGGTCAGAGAGCTGGGCATGCGTGAGTTCAAGGCACGGGCAGGCATTTCAAGCAGGTTCAGAACTTGCAGTAATTTATGGTAAAGCCAAAATTATCTTTTCATGGCTTTGTGGCAAGATGGCTCCCAATTTTAATAAAAGATCAGGTTGGGTCTATCATTTCCCCCTTTTCTCTGTGTCCCTTTCAAATCTTTAATAGATTAGGGGAAGAGCACTGAGGAAATTTTAATCCCTCAGGTAAGATTCTCCAAATTTTTAGAACTCACCCAAAACCGATCTCCCTGATTTTACCTGACTTAATTAATTACTTATATTGATAATCTATTTATCTTTCTCTTCCTTGTTGTAAGAAGAGTGGCGTCAATCATTATTTCTTCTTCTAACCTGAGACAGGGTGAAGTGAGTGGGCGTGAGGGACATGAGTTGCCTTTTATAAGTCAGTTGGGGGACATGAGTTGCCTTTTTGAAGTCAGGTTGGGGAAGAACAGGTTGTAAAGTCATCTGGGGATGGGTTCTTCTATGAGAGAAACAAAAACCATGAGTACTGAATAAATGTTGCAGCAGCTGGAACATGTCACTGTATGGAAGTTCCCTCACCAGTCTTTAATATCCCCAGTTATCAGGACTATCAAATTAATATTTAACTTTTAGTGTTAGAGTTGTCCCTCCCCGTAAGATACAGTTTAACAATTTAATGTCATCTGATCTTGTAAAATCCTTTTTTTTGTATGACCTCTATGTCTAATAGAGAAACCTTTAATTCTGTTACTCAGGGCTGGATAATCGTACTAGCAAACACCAAGCCTACCTGTGTAGGTTAGGAATATCTGCAGGCCTTAAATTAGAAATTTCTGCCTGTGGCAGCTCTTCTTGATAGTCTCTTTTTATAAGTATCAGGCATTCCTGTCTGAGAATCCTTCTTTGTAGCCTCCAGTCTTACTTATTTTGGGAGGCTAAAATAAAGTGCATACCTTAAAATATTATTATTATTATTATTATTATTATTTTTATTATATTATTATTATTTAAAATGCCCAGGAATGGCTGTATTTTGGTCTTAACTGTCTTTCCAAAGTGTTTAAGATGAAGCAGTCAAACGGACTTTTGTTTCTATCTATTGTTAACAGTCAGCTGAGGTTTATGGGAGTCAATTCTGGAAAAACAAGAGCAGATTTTCAATTCTGCTAGTGCCATTTGCGCTAGGTGGGTCCAGGTCTTGCTTGACCATTTGGCTTCCCTCAGAAGCATCAGGGATATCTCCTTTCTCTGATGACTCTCGTAACAAATGCACTGATTGGCTTTCTGTTCTCCAGTGGTCTCATTAATCTCCCTGATCAGGAGGTTATGTGGCTCAGAGTTGAAAAGCTCTTTAGAGAAGTCCCCTGTTCCATGGATTCAGATTGACTCAGAGGGTAAGAGCCAAAATATTGGTTTTCTTGGCCCTTTTCATTTAACTTTAATTTTAAATCCTAATCTTAAACATCCAGCAAATAAATTTTAACAGCCTTATATTAAGAGTACTGGACTTTAATGTCTATAACTTTATACTTATCTTTTAATTAATTGGGATCTGTATTATTCTGTCTGTATTGTAGGTGATGACTTATTATCTTGAATAAACCCATGTTGTGTTCTTTAAGCAACTAACAGGGAATCTTTAGATCACTTATAAGAAAATTTCAAAATAAAATTAACAAAAGTAAAAATACTTAGTTCGTGTAATAGCTACCCTAAATTTTTTGGCTGAGTATTACTTTATATCCCCTGTTTTAGATCCTAGGAATCTTGACATTTTTTAGGTTTTTAACATAACTTTAAAGAAATATTATCTGACCTACTGGTTTCGTAGTCATTCTCACATATAGTAAAATGGGACACACAGCCTTATCTCAGGTAAGGCAGGGCTCTTTATAAATCTTAAGTATTTTAGTTCTAAAGCTGATCTTTATTTTTAAATATCATTTGACAAAGTTTACATAAATTGCGGTCTCATGAACATTAGCTAACACCATATGATATCACATTTAAAACATGAATTAAAGAAAGCCTGAAAGTTTTCAACTTTTACATAGATTAGGCTCTCATTAACTTAAAAATACATTTAAATTGTTCCACAATGTAAAAAGTAACATGAAACTTTACATATCTTATTGATAACAGGTAAATAAATCTCCAATATATTTTTTTTCCATACAACTTCAGAACACCAGCTTGATATAATGCTCTTTTAAAGTTTCTACCTTACAGACTTGCATACCTGTAAGATATGAAAACATTAATAGCATCACAATTACATTGATGTTTCTACATTAACCAAGTTTACCTTTTAAAGAAATGGCAGTACAGTGCTCTAAAATAACAGTTCTGATTTAATAAGTTGTTTAATTTTTATGGTTCCTTGCTCTAGAAAAAATAAAACTTAATAAAAACAATGTTATGGGTAAACTTATGTTTCAAAAAATTTTTGTCTCATTAACACATGACTGATTTTTAAAATCTTATATAGAGTTTAGTAAAAACTCATACAGACCTTAGTAAATGAATCAGATATCTAACAAAAGTACTCACGAATGAGTAATCCCATATCAAATTTACTTTACTTATTTATCAAAATATTAGAGAAATGTATTGAACAGTGTAAACCATTTTTATGTTGAAGAAAATGTCCTAGAACCAAGGCACATTAGACGTTTTGTAGATATTAATATTTTATTAGATTTTTGAACACCTAGAAAAATTTGTAAGCTTAAATTTAAAAACATTTATTTTTATCTGTTTATCCAATTTAAATTGAAACATTTAAACCACGTGAACTAAAGATCTTTGGATCCACTTTTTAAAATTTGTTTTTATGAGCGCTTTTTTTATGAGCGCTCCTTATATATGTTAATTTGTGTATCATATATATGATATACGAACATATGTATATATAGACAGACAACACATAACAAAATTGTACACACATAATAATAGTAAAGGCCTTGTAGTTTTTCGCAGGTTAAATCTTTATTGCAATGTTTCAAAAAGTCCACAGTTGGTCAAAGATAGAACTGATCAGAAAAACATTAACCTAGGTCTGCATGCTCAGAATCATGAGCTCAAAAAGAAAATACAGAATCTAAGGAAAAAAATAAGAGTCCTAGAAAAAACGACTGGCCAGTAATTAGTAAATACCATACAATTTACTTTTTTTTTCCGTTAGGCATAAAATCAGTCTCCTACTAAGCTTGCAGGCTTCTTTCATTTGCATTTCAACATAAGTCATGGCTGAGGTCTGGAAGGAGCAGGAAAAAACTGCTATTCTGAGCAGACACCTCAGGCCTAAGGCATTTTAACCATAATTTTCAGGTTCGGGTGTTGAAAATTATGATACAAGTTTAAGATACAATTCACAAAATTTTATGTCTTTACATCTTATTTTGTCAACAGATACCATACTATGGTTTAATATCCTTGTCCAAATTAATGCACTGGTACACACAGTGACATTTTCCCTGGCTACCGAAATCAAAATTGGTTAAAAAAAAAAAAAGACTGAATGATTGGGAAGTTACTTGCCAAATGGAAGTAGAGTTCTTCAGTTTTCCATCCTAAGTATTTAAGTTCTCTGGCATGAATTACCTGAAATCTTAAACTAAACAATTACCTAAACCCAACTTTTAACTGCAAGATTGTGCAATGCTTCAAAAACCCATTCAGATACCATTTTGTTATGATAAAACATCATCATTTAGACACACATTCAGCTAAGATCATTCCCAAGAAAAATTTTATAATATCAACACATTATTGCACATGTCTTAAAGGACCAGAAACAAAGACACAAGACAGACAGAAAGGAGGTAGAGACTATGGATGCCAGACAGAATCCTTTAAACCAGAGCAGATAAGAGAAAAATCTACTACACCAGTGGCACCATAAAAATCTACTACACCAGTGGCACCATGGGGGGGACCAGATGTTTTAACAGAGGGGCAACCTGAAATGGAAAATAAAGTGTCTATATGGTGACTTTAATGAATTTAGTGTCCCCTTTTTCTTTTTCTCTTTTTTAACAAGACAGAGGTGGCATAATTCTTACAGTGCACGGAAGGAAGGAGGGTATTCCCTGAATCAACAGGGCTTTGGCAGCTGCTGGGTGTCCCTCAGTCCCTCCTTTTACTTACAGGATTAGCTCCTCTGGTTCAGTTCCACCCCAAGCAAGCTCCATGTCCTAACATTTCAGTAGACAGCTCTCACAAAGTTCTGAGGCGGAGGGGGGATACCAAATTTGTAACTTAAAGTTCGGTTCCTGACCTAGAAGCCAATTTATACCAATTAAATAATGAGGAATGGGTTCTGAGAAAAAGAAAAGGGGAGGTTAATTGCTTTGCTAACAAAGGAGAAACACAGGGGACTCTGCCAAATTTTGTGACTCTCTTGATCTGGAGGGACAAGGGGTTTTAAAGGAGTTTCACTTGTTAACCTGGGAGATACTCAGTTCTTAGGTCCCCAGCAGGCATTGCCCTCTGCAATGGGTGTGCTCCAGGCAGCCAGCTAGGGGCTTCTATCATCCTGATTAACAAAGGGGGGTAAAGTTCATCGCAGTTCCTTAAAACACAGTTCAAACGGGTGTCAGGCTTACTCTCTTTATTACCCATTTTCATGTCCAATATCCTTAAGTTTTTACCACTGAAATCACACAACAAAATGAACAAAAGCAAACAAACAAACAAAAAAATAGAACGCAGAACAAAACACACACACACACACACACACACACACACACACACACACACACAAAGAAAAACAGAAACCTGGCGCCTAAACAGAAAAACAGTGGTACAGTGCAAGATCTTGCTAAAGCTCCAGGGTACGAGCGCGTGCGTGCCCGTGGGCACCTCTCTACACTTCCAGAGGAATTTCCTACAGAACAGAACAGAGGACAGAATGATTCTTGTTACTGTCCTGGACAGGAGTATATGTGAGTCTCCCCAGGCCACATCTCTGTCATCAGAAGAGATCTCCCTTAACCGGATATCAGATGTTATAAAGGCGCCACTTACCGATGGAGGCCTCCTCCATCAGGTGCTTGCTAATAGTTTTAGTGCGGAGGTTCACTGCAATGCTCCCGGGACTAAAGGCTCTCTTCCTAATATAGAGAAGATGGACCATACCAGGCCTGAGTGGAGGGCTGTTCTTTGGTGCCTATGGTTTATATACCATTCTAATTTGTGAAAGTGCCACAGAAAGTAGGGTCAGCCTCCTTCTCATGGTACGCTTGGAAGCAACTGTTTGGACAAAGTGGTTGCCAAGGCAGTGACCTCATTCAGTTCCTGACGGATGCGACCTCACCTCACTTCCTTGGTAATGGAACTCTCTGAACTTGGGATCCAGGAAGCCAGGCACAGAGAGCCAATCCCCGTCCCAGTCCCAGTGGTCTCACTTGCTTCGATTTAGCAAGGACAGAGTCAGTCTTTCTTGGTACCTACTGATGTGAGGATGGCCAAATGCCAGGAAAACTCTGAAGAGGGGCCTTTTTTGAAAAAGCAGGTAGTGGCTCACAGCTGGCTCCTGACCACTTCACAGAGTTGGACAAGGAGACCAGATCTGAGACAGGACAGGCCATATCGGGGGAACACAGTATGGCGCAGCAGTCAGAGGACACTCCGGAGAGTGAGAGACCTACTTGGGGGAAGGAGGTGCCTTTGTGGATGTGGATGTGTGCTTGTGGTTTTGTCTCATGTTCAGAGAATAGGTAGGAAAGTCGGTTTGTTTGGTTTGGAGTGAACTGTTTCTAGTAAGTTGTTGGACAAGGTGAGTGTTTCTATGTCTGTGTAACCCACTGTGTCCGTGGGTGTAGACGTTAGAAAAGAGAATGCATCAATGGATGTTTCCTGTTTATTAGAAAGCTTCCCAGCATTCATCCTGCCCAACTAATGAATGTTCTAGGGCTTGCCTTATCAATGGGCAACACCGGCTATCTTCCTAAGTTCCTGTTTTCTTCCTGAATTCTGGCCACTCTCCAGAATAGACTCATGCTTTTGTGTCCACGATATGTAGCACCTCCAAGCACTGTGACATGGACATGTACTGGATAGCTGAAGGAATTGGCAAGAATCTCAGAAAACTCAGATACCAGTGTGACCAGGATAGTCTCAGTGGAGAAACCCTGCAATTGGCCTTTTGATTACCTATTGTTCTGTTGCCCTGAATGTCAGGAAGGTCTTTGCCTCAGGCCACGCCTTGGAGATTCCAGAAGAAAACAGTTTTCAAACGGAAATGAGTGGGCATCACCTGTGGCTGTTTGCTTAATTGCTTTGGAAAGGGATGTGTCTGAATTAGCCCCTTGGCCCTGTGTGAGCCTAGAGCTTAGATTCTTAGCACCTGATGGATCATAAGAAAGATCCCATGTGTGGATCCAAATCAAAATGACCAAAAATCAGTCATTGTGGATGAAGTCTCTCGCATTCCTCCGTAAGGTTCTATACCTCCCTCAAGTGAGAATAGGGATCCAATGGGTCAAATGAGTTATTCAAAGCCCTGCAGATGCTAGCCCATAGGTTCTTGGGTTTTCTTATGAATCCAATTCAAATAAAGAATCTAAACCGACAGTCAGTAGGCCTCAAATTGGAGAACAGAGCTGTGTTAACGGCAGGCATATTTGATCACTCCTGGATCACAGGAAGGGTGTCCAGGCCACCCTGACTTTTGGTAAATGAGGGGAAAGGGGGCTTATTTGGGACACTGTCTTGTGCTGCGCCTCTCATGGAATCCTCCTGCCAGAAGTTATGATGAGTGTCTATATGGAAGAAGATGAGTGTCATGTGAGAGTGTTTTGGTTTTAACTGCGGTCATTTGTGTGGAAGTTGGAAGAGATAACTGGGTCCAACTTGGCTTGCACTTTGGTGTGATTCTGCTTAGAGACTGTGTTTTGGAACTGACCTCCGAGAAGGTACAAGGTCCTATGACATTGTATATCCATATTTCTGCGACATCTCTACAGAAGGTAATTCAATGCTAAGTATACCAATCAAGGGCCAAATGAACTTCTGGACTTCAAATCTTACCTAGATTTCTGTTTTCATACTTATATTGAAAGGTTAATAAAATAGATACTTGCCACTTCCTGTTTTTCTGTATGCTTAACAAAACACCATTGTAATCTTGAGAACTGTTTACTATTCTTGTTCCCAGAATGTGCTGTCCCCAACTGCCAAACTGCAGAATGTACTCCGTCAACCAGTTGCACGCAAACTGCCCACTTGCCATTACCCATCAATAAATTTCTCTCCCTGCCCTCTCCAAGGAAAATATATAAGCATTTCTTAAGCTGTTCTCAGGGCTCTCTGCTCTGTTCAAGTGATCTCTGAGCCCTTCATGCCAGACTCCCAATAAACCCTTTGCTGTTGCATGAGACAGTCTCTTGGTGGTCTCTGCCACAGATGCTCGCCCAACCTTTACATCTGGTGGCCCTAGCGAGATCCGGCAGCTGCAGACAAAATACCCCCAACGGGCTCCTCTGGGGGTAAATAAGACCCATCTTTCTGGTTTCAGGCTTCAGGTTAGGGTATGGCAAAATGGCTATTGGTAAAGAGCGTGAGCTCTCTCCCATGGTGGCTGACACACATGTCACAGAGCCACAGACCATGTCCCTGGGATATAGACTCGGGAAATCGAGGAACAATAGTCTCCTCGACTCAGTGATATTTTGTTTCTGATTCGGTATTGCCAGCCCTTCAGGTTTTGCCGACTAGTCAGTCCTGGTCTCAGTATTGGACGTCCATTGCCTGTCTTTATTGTGTTGTCTTGTCTGTGTTGTGTGTCGTTGCTTTCACTGTCTGTGTATATTTTATTATGGGACAGATCATTTCAATGCCTCTGTCCCTGACCCTTGATCACTGGACCAAATTCTGCTTAAGGGCTCAGAATCTTTCTTTTTCAGTAAAACGCCAGACCTGGCAGATTCTGTGTCACAGAATGACCCACCATTGCAGTCGGATGGCTCCTAGAAGGATCTTTGTACTTCGCACTTATTTGAAAAGTCCGAGATATTGTCTTTCACCAGGGGCCACATAGACATCCAGAACAACAGCCATATATCTTAACTTGTCAGTACCTCTACAAATCTCCTCCTCCATGGGTCAAGCCTTTCCTTGTCCCTGCACCTGCTCCTACTCCTTCCCCCACAATTCTATCTCTCAAACTCTCTGCTCCTCCTCCTCCACCCTCTGTTCTCCTTGAGTCTCAAGACTCTACTGGACTCTCCTCCCCCTCCTTATCATCTGCCCTCGTCTCCCAACCCCCAACACCCTCTAAGTGATTCCCCTTCTGCTGACTCAGCCTCTCCACCATTCGAGGAAGCTAGGCTGGCCCAGTGCCATCAAGATGACTGTCCCGCAGCACAGACAGCCCCTCCTTCCCTGGAGGAAGCTGGCCCGGCTAAAAGAACTCAGAGAACTCACCGACGTTTTCACACCTGCCTACTTGGGGTGACTGTCAACACCACCTAGCGACTCTCTTCATGACAGAGCAATGAGAGAAAAATCTCCTGGAATGTAGAAAAAATATCCTCAGATCTGATGGGCGACCAACACAACTTCCCAACATAATGAAAGCTGGCTTCTCCTTAAACCTATTCAACAGGGACCCCAACACTTTGGAAGATAGGGAGCATCTGTTCAATTATTGCCAGGCTCTAACAGCGGGTCTCCAAGGGACCGCTGGGTGACCAACTAATTTGGCCATGGTAAGAGAAATTATTCAAAGGCCTGATGAATCTCCCTTTATGTTTCTAGAGAGAATCATGGAGGCATATAAGAGATATACTTCTTTCGATCCTCAGGCAGCGGATTAAAAGGCATCTGTCATGATGGCCTTAATTGAGCAAGCTGCCATGGATATTAAAAAAAAATTTAAAAGAGAGATTTAGTCAAAGAAGCCAAGAAAGTATACAATAAGAGAGAAACAGGGAGAAAGAAAGGGAGCAAACGGAGGATGAGAGAAGCAAAAGACAGACTAAGGCATTGACTAAGGTCCTGATCACAACAAGAAAGAGGCCAGAAATTAAGACACAGGGTGACAGGAAGGGCCCATGCCAGAGGCCACCCCTGGCCTCAGATCAGTGTGCCTACTCTAAAGATTAAGGATACTGGGCCATAGAGTTCCCTATAAAGAGACAGCCACGCCAGCTGGCCATTCTGACTCTGGAGGATGACTAAGAAAGTCGGGGCTCAGATCCCTTCCCCTAGCTCAGGGTAACTTTTGAAGTGGAGGGGACTCCAGTAAACTTTGAAGTGAATACAGGAGCAGTATACTCAGCCCTTAAGGCCCCATTGGGCCCTCTATCAAATAAAAGGTCTCTAGTTCAAAGGGCTGATGACAGTAAATATCGGGCTTAGACAACTAAGAGGACCATGGACCTGGGGAAAGAAAAAATCCATCACTCCTTCCTAGTAAGACCAGAATGCCCGCACCCATTGATGGGCAGAGATCTGCTCACCAAGCTCTGGGCCAAAATAACTTTTAACCCTGTAGGCCCCCAAATGAAATTTGTAAATCCTTCAGTAAAACTCCTATAGTCACCGCTTTAACTATATTAGTAGAAGATGAACATCCACTCTTCACACCCCCCAAGACTGATCAAACAAGCAAGCTACCCCAAAAATGGATAACAGATTACCCAGATGCCTGGGCAAAAACTGCAATGTTAGGTCTGGCCGTGAAACAACCTCCAATAACAGTGGAGTTAAAAACCTCAGTCTCCCCAATCAATGTCAAATAATATCCTCTAAGCAAAAAAACTAAAGGTGGGATAAGGCCCCATATTCAGAAATATCTGGCCTTAGGAGTCCTAAGGCCCTGTCAATCGGCCTGGAACACTCCCCTGCTACTAGAAAAAAAAAAAAAGCCAGGAACCGGGGACTATCGCCCCATTAAAGAGCTAAGAGAGATCAACAAAAGAGTGCAGGACATTCATCCCACGGTACCTAATCCGTACAATCTGCTTAGCACTCTGAACCCTGAGCGGAAATTATATACTGTTCTGAACTTAAAAGATGCTTTCTTTGGCTTGCCTCTGCATAAAGATAGTCAGTTGCTGTTTGCTTTCGGGTGGGTAGACCCAGAAACCAAAACGTCTGGTCAACTAACTTGGACTAGACTCCCACAGGGGTTCAAAAACTCCCCCACTCTCTTTGATGAAGCCCTCCACAGAGATCTCAACAACTTCAGAACTATGCACCCTGAAGTTACCCAGCTTCAATATGTGGATGACCTGCTACTGGCAGCCAACACCAAGGAAAACTGTGAGTCTGGGACCCAAGCAATATTATATGAGCTTGCTCAACTTGGGTATAGAGTTTCGGCCAAAAAGGCCCAAATTTGCTAGCATGAAGTAATCTTCCTGGGATATTCCCTTAGGGGCAGTAAACGATGGCTCACTGAGCCCAGAAAACAAACCATTGTGTAGATACCACCCCCATCTTACAGCAGACAACTCAGAGAATTTCTTGGGACTGCTGGCTTTTGCAGGTTATGGATACCTGGGTTTGCGTCCTTAGCTGCTCCTTTATACCGCTGTTAAAGGAAGATGCCCAATTCCAATGGAACCCTGAGTACCAGGAAGTTTTTGATAACATCTAAGGACACTGACACTGAACACCTCAACTTCACTGAGCTCAGCCTGCAATTACAGCAAGCCCTACACTACGTTAAAAATGCACATCAACTCACTCACCTTGGTTCAAAGAAACTGCAGGCATTACTGTAGGATTAAGAACAGAGTTCTCCACTAACCAACTCACAGCGAAAGGAAATAACTGAACGGGTAACAAAAGCCTGTCGGATCCGTCAATTGGGTAATGCTTACCCTTCCAAGTTTCCTAGAGGAAAGCACCTACGAGGAACCAGACCAGGACAATTCTGGGAAGTGGACATTAATGAAATTAAGCCAGCAAGGTGTGGACTTAAATATCTCCTAGTCTTTGTAGATACATTTTCAGGATGGATTGAAGCCTTACACACACACACACAAAAAAAAAAAAAAAAAAAAAAAAAAAAAAAAAAAAAAAAAAAAAAAAAAACGGCGCAAATGGTTTTCAAGAAGATCCTGAAAGATATTTTTCCAAGATACGATCTGCCTAATGGACTGATAATGGACTGGTGTTCATGGCCCAGGTAAGTCAGGTGTTAACCAGGACCCTGTGGATTAATTGGAAGTTACATTATGCTTATATATCCCAGAACTCAGGACAGGTAGAAAAAATAAATAGAACCATTAAAGAGACCTTAACGGCCCCCTTAGGGATCTGGTGGCTATCTCTCCACCCAGACATTTTTCAGCTCGGTAGAGGTCTTTCCATTTGAGATATACCTGATGAAGAGGATCTCACTAAAATTTCATTAAATCCCTTCCATACCATAGATAATTGAAACAAACATTATGGATGCAGGGACACGCGAGCCAGATGCAGGTTGGCTAGCCTATATTACTATGTATGCCCGGCAGACTATCAAAGCGACAAACAGTCATGGCTTTGTGGGGGAAAAGCCGACTTCTTGTGTAAGTCATGGGGATGTGAGCATACAGGGTCTGCCTGGTGTAACCCAAACTCCTCATCAAATTCAGTACACAGCATTGGCCATATTACCAATTAGACAACCAAAAACTATGGCCCCCAGAGGGTTCTCTAGATCTTCAAATTCTGCATGACATTTTTAACTTTGGCAAGTGCTCAAAAGGGGGAAATTCCCCTATGTGGAATCCTTTTTCCTCCTGCGCTCACATCCTGTACTATGCTTCCCCAATAGTTCCTCACACTCAGCCTTCTACTCTAGACTCTCTGCTTTCACTCCCACCTCAGCAACCTGATTTCTCCCCTCCAATTACTAGATCAAAAACCCAAACCTCCGCTGGATCTCAGAACATTGCCCCCTTGCTGAGGAAGCAGGTACCGAGGTACCCCTCCACCCACTCACTCCTTTTTTTTCCTGTCAGTGTCTGCACTAGGTCCCACCAAGTCCTCTAGCAAGCTTAGCCAAAGCTCAAACCAGCTGAGAAGAGCCCTCAGACCCCTATCCAAGATGTAATGAAAATGACCTTTAAAGTTGATTTGTCATCACTGAAAACAGGTTCTAAGAATTTAAAGTCCCTCACAGGCTTTTTGGAATACTCACTCCCGTCTTCCCCTCTGCTCTACCTGTTCTACTGCTCAAGTTTTTGTTCTATGAAAATCCCAAACCCCTTTCCCATTATTCTTTGGCATCTCTCCTTCCTCATTCTCATATCCACAGAGCTGCTCTCAGCATCGCCTTCCCTGTCATCCCCCTCTGTACCAGGTCCACAGAAATGTCTTAAATGACCTTCTCCAGAAGTCTTCACCAAGGCTTACTTTAGGTCTTTCAGCAAAAGAGTCCCTCTGAAAAAGTTCAATGGAGATAAACTTCCACTCTTCGTGTTGCCCTGTTCTACTTGGCCACTGGCTGGAAAAATCACCACCCCTAAGCTAGACATCGCCTTACCAGTTTTTCACAAAATATGTGAACAAGGACTCTGGCCTTGAGCTGGGGCTTCACAGAGATGGCTACATTTCTAAGATAAAAAAGTTACCAACTGGGCTCCATGGTGACAGCTGGCAAGGAGGAAAAAAAAGAGACAAAAAAGCTCTCCCGTTCCAAGGTGTCCTTGAAAAGTTAACGTGCACAGAACAGAGGAAAAAAACAGAAACAAAAACTGATTTGTGTAAATTTCTGCAGACTGTGAACTTCTGAGCCCCTTCCCTTACATGTTGGGTACAAATACTAAAACTACCAAAACTTGGGGTTCAGTGGATTAATTGATTACAACAGAAGCAATGCCCTCTAAATACGGATGCAACCAAATAAAACTGCTTTCCTGTCTTTGGTACTATCTTAGGTGCCTTTCCTTGTCCATCACTACTACAGTATAATTCTATACACTTTAACATTATTTATGTTTTCACAAAATGGTCAATAGATGCGATTAATTATGTAATGATGCAGATGTTTTCGAGAGTGCTCTATCAGGATGCAGGTTCATTTAAAGATCAAATAGGGGTGCATACAACCCGGTTCCACCAGGAACCTGTATCCCTCACTTTAGCCATCCTATTTGGAATAATAGTTGCTAAAGGGGTGGGCACAGGAACAAATGCCCTAGTCCATGAGACACACCAACGACACAATTAGAAGCAGAAATAGACCAAAGCTTAAAGACATTAAAAACCGCATCACAGCTTTACAGGAATTTTAACCTCTCTCTCTCTGAAGTTGTTTACAGAGCAGGCGAGTGTTGGCCCTCCTCTTCATGAAAGAAGGGTGCCTTTTTGCTTGCATTGAGGAAAGAATGATGTTTTTATGCCGACAATACTGGAGTTGTAAAAGAATCTATGAGTAAATTAAGAAAACGACTTGAAGAGGGTCAAAGAAAGACAGAGGCCCCCAAAAGGAGGTTTGAGTCTTGGTTCACATAGTCCACCTGGTTAACTATGCTTTTATCCACCCAGGCTGGTCCATTAATAATTCTCATATTATTGTTAACTGTAGGACCCTGTTTGCTCAACCATGTAGTTTCTTTTCTCACCCAAATTGAACCTGTTATTAACCCTAACCATACACTGTTCTCTCAATCTAATTTTACAGAAGAGCGGGGACAGAGTTGGTCTTAAAATACAGCAATATAGAGGATCTTCCACCTGCTGAGAACCTCAAAGGTCCATGAAGAAATGATCCCTGGAGAAGATGTAGTCAACTATGAAGGACCTGTGAGAGCAAAAGTCTTCCATGGCAAACAACCTGCTCATGATGAAGGGATGTGTCTGAGTCAGCCACTCTCTTCTTAATGTAGAGAAGATGGACCAAAGCAGGGATGTGTTGAGAGCTTCTCCTGCGTGCCAATGGTTGACATACCATTCTAACTTGTGAAAGTGTCACAGAAAGTAGGGGCAGCCTCCTTCTCATGGGAACCTTAGAAGCAACTGTTAGGACAAAGTTGTTGCCAAGGCAGTGACCAAATTCAGTTCCTAAAGGAAGTGACCTCCCCTAACTTCTATGGTGATAGAACTCTCTGAACTTGGAATCCAGGAAGCCTGGCACCCAGAGCCAGTCCCGGTCCCAGTCCCAGTTGTCAAACTTATTTTGATTTACCAAGGACAGACTCAGTCTTTCTTGGGACCTACTGATGTGAGGATGGCCAAATGCAAGAAAAGCTATGGAGAGGGTGCTTTCCTGAGAAAGCAGGGATTGACTCACCACTTGATCCTGAAAACTTCACAGAGTTGGCCAAGAAGACCAGATTTGAGACAGAACAGGCCATTTCTGGGAACATAGTATGGCCCACCAGTCAGAGGACTCTCCGGATAGTCACAGACCTACATGGGGGAAGGAGGTGCCTTTGTGATGTGGGTGTCAGTTTGTGGTTTTTGTCTCATGTTCTGAGAATAGGTATGAAAGAAGGTTTGTTTTGTTTGGAGTGAACGGTTTCTAGTAAGTCGTTTTACAACACGAGTGTTTCTATGTCAGTGTATCCCACTGCGCCCGTGGGTTGTAGACATTAGAAGAGAGAATGCATCAATGAATATGTCCTGTCAGGTAGAAAGCTTCCCAGCATTCATCCTTCCCAATTAATTAATGGACTGCAGATTGCCTTATTGATGGGCAACACCTACTATCTTCCTAAGATCCTGTTTTCTTCCTGAATTCTGGCCACTCTCCAGAATAGGCTCATGGTTTTGTGTTTAAGATATGTACAACCACGAAGCTCTTTGAAATGACCATGTACTAGATAGCTAAAGGGAATGGCGAGCATCTCAGAAAACTCAGATATCAGTGTGATCAGTAAAGTCTCAGTGGAGAAACCATGCTTGGGGCCTTTTGCTTACCTTTTCTTCTGTTGCCCTGAATGTCAGGAAGGTCTTTTCCGCAGGCCACCACTTTGTGAAGCCTGAAGAAAACAGTTTTCAAATGGAAATGAATGGGTATTACCTGTGGTTCCTTGATTAATTGTTTTGGAGAGGATGTGTCTGAATCAGCCTATTTGCCCTGTGTGAGGCTGTGGCTTAGTTTCTCACCTTCTGATGGATATAAAGAAAGATCCCATGTGTACATCCAAAACCAAAATGGCCAAAGAGCAGTCCTTGTGGATGAAGTCTCTCGCCTTCCTCTGTAACTTTCCTGAACTCCATCAAGTCAGAATAGGGATCCTTTGGGTAAAATTAGATCTTCAGAGCTCTGCAGAGGCTAGCCCATGGTTGCTTGGGTTTTCTCAAGACTCCAATTCACATAAAGAATCCAAACCCCACAGTCAGTTGACCTCAAATTGAAGAAGTGGAGCAGTATTAATGGGAGGCCTATTTGATCTCTCCTGGTTCACAAGAAGGGTGTCCATGCCACCCTGAATTAGGCAATTTAGGTGCAACAGAGCTGATTTGGGACACGGACTTGAGCTGTCCCCCTCATGGAAAACTCTAGCCAGAGGTTATTATGTGTGTTGGAGTCTTTTAATTTAAATTGTGGTCATTTGGGTGGCGGTTAGAAGAGATGACTTGGTCCACATGTGCTTGAACTCTGGTGTGATTCCCTTACAGACTGAGTTCTGCAACTGAACTCAGAGAAGTATTGCTATGAATAGTGTTGAGGTTTCAGAAAGCCAGGCATGAGTGTCGCCCTTGGAAACTGAGTTCTAGGCCCAGGGTGGCTTTCCACAGAGCACTGGGCATCTCAGGCAGGATACCACATGATTTTATTCTGAAAGACTTGGCACCCATCATTGAGAGTCAAAACTCATATGGACCTCACATTGTAGAGCTAAATGAGCTAAACATCATGTGATCTTTTCACCACTCTTTGGGAAGCCTTACCTGTGAGTGTTCTCCAGAGCTTTCATTGAAATGAGCTTCCTAACCATCTAATGGTTCCTGAATGAATTGAAACTCACAGTGCCTCCAACTTCATCCTTGAAAAATGGCTAGATAAATACCATGAAATTTTTGAAATTCCCATCACCAGGTGGCACTGGAGAACCTTTGGATGACATGTTGCTGATCATGAATGTTCCAGACAGTGTCTTGTTTTACTGGGTTTCATGTAAATGGTGTAGAACAGAGATGTCAGTAAGTTGGACTCTGTTGAGTAGTGGGCCTAGAGCAGTGTTGGGCAGGTATGTGATAAAACATCTGTGTGAGGCCATTTGGATCTGCCATTGGCTTCCAAATGGCTTGTGGCTGATATGGCGCAGCCAGCAGAACCTTCCGTGTAAAGGCAACTTGTTATATGGAGAGATTTCAGGACATTGTTCAGAATCAGGTTGCTATGGTCAAGGGGTCAAGCTATGTGGGATAGAAGCCTGGTTCTTGTATCATCCTGCAGACCCTGACCCACCACAGAACTCCCTCTTGCACTTTGTCGCAGTTGAACTCCTTGTATTTCGTGAAGCAAATACCAAACTCCCAGTGCAGCAGGAAGAAACACCACGAAATCGAGCATGACCATATGGCTTCACAGTCCACACTTGGAGACACTAAGCCCCAGTGGCCACAGTTTACCTACAAAGAGAGAATTCAGCACTGCTGCCTAGTGTTCATTGTAAAATAAGAAACTTTGTCCTCCTGGTCACATAGATGCAGACCCAGCTTTGAGGGTCTCACTACAAAGGAAGCTTAACTCGTGACAACAACCTATATTTCAGTGCCCAACCTCAGTGGCAGTTTCTCAAAAAGTTTTAGGCAAGCAGAGCTCCATGTTTGTGGAGTGTGTACCCTGTCCTTATTTTTTGAAACTCCTATTCCACCTCCAAGTTTGTGCACTCTTGAGCATTTTCCATTCCAAAAATGTAATCACAGATTTTGTAACTCTTCTCCTCTAATTGTGTCTTACTTGGGGCGAAGGTTCTGGATGAGAAGGCATGGTTCTGGATGAGACTGGGAAGATTTGTTGTAGCACATATTTGCATACACATTGGATTAATTTTCCTATTTTCCATTCGAAATTCTGAATCCCTGACACTAACCCATATTCTACTAGACTCTGACTACTAATCCTAATATGATGGAGAAAAATAACCCAAACAGTACATAAGTACATGCAGTTCAGAGTTCGACTTGCCATTTGCATGATAAAGGGTAGGTGTTATAAATTTAGTCAATTTTTAATTGAAATAGTTCTCCATGTGTTTTCAAAGTTAACAAATATGTGAATTACTGTCTCCCATTCTCTGGAGCCAATTCAGCACATGTATTTTTATATGCACAAATAGAATCCTGCGTGATATCACACGTACATCCTTGTGAGTTACATGACTTAGCAGATACAAAGTGTGAGAAGTGACCACTCCTCCTAAACCCTGTTGGAACTGAAAATTCAACCTATGGGTGAGCTTCCCAGTAGAACAACATTATACATAAACCCATGTTCAGTAAAATGAATGTTTTTGCATCTTTATGATATATATTTCATGATGAATTTCGATTGGCATATATATTGCTACTTATTAATGTCTATGTTTGTGTGTGTGTGTGTGTGTGTGTGTATATATATATATATATATATATATATATATATATATATATATATATACTCTCCAGATTTTTAAAAAAATGAAATATATGTGTCTTATATACAATCCCTAAATTCATTCATGTTCATGTATGTGGATTAATAATCAACTTTTCACAAGATTATTCTTAGAAATATTCATCCACCCGAAATACATATTTGTTTCCTAGTACTGAAAACTAACTTCAGTGAAAGGTGCATACAAATCCTAATATGTCTACATTAACTAACCCAGTTTAACATCAATGCATGTAGGTTACTATGGAACATGATGTGTATTTTGACGTTAATTTTTATTCCACACTGGTACATTACTATTTCTTCAGTTTATGTACATCATAGAATATATATTTGATTCACTAGTTGGCAAATTTATAGGCATTTGTTTCACTTTCAATCACTTCCTGCTCCAGAACACATGTATTCCTCTATGTTTCTTTACTGGTCTATTCATGAGACTTTTTTCCAAATATATTATTTTTGATTTCCATAATCAATTTTGAAACAAAACTCACAAACCCTTCATGATAAACCATAACCCTAAGATGATCATTAGATATATAACTGGTTGGAATGAATGATTATAGTATATCAATATAACATTTCTTATATATTTTCAGATATCTATTCAATCCATTATTTAAAGTGGATCCAGTTATATTATTTATTCACAGTATGGTCTATTCATGCATTATGTGTATATTCATAGAAATAGGGTACACCTGTTTGTACGACCATACTAATTATAAGTCTTCAAAATATTGCTCCAAGAAATGGTGGAAGAAATACTCATGTCGCCTGATCTACATACACATTTTATCACAGAAATATTCTGGACACCAAAAGCAAAGGTCACACTTACAATTGTACCAAAGCCTAAATAGAAAGTGAGCATGGATTACTAAAAACATCCATGTCCAGGTTGCCTAATGCTCTCAAATATCAATCCTATTGGTGACTACATATTTGTTTCTTCCTAATATTATATATTCAACCTCAAACCTGTTGAAAATGTCTAACCCTATCACACACTTTATACTTTGCTTGATTTCCTAATGTCTCTATTGATATCTGCTTTCCTACATGTTTTCCCCAGTTCATCATTGTGACTGACTCTTCACATGTACTGACATTTACATCCACTCTCTACCCGAAACCCTATTGCTAAAGAACTTTTGGTCCAAATCCTATACTCACTCTTCTTTCTAAACCTACCGACTACCTTCCTAATCCTACCGATTATCGCTCTTTGACTGGATGTTCTCTTCAACATTCAATCATCCAAAGTACAAGGTCCGATGCCAGTGTATATTGATTTATTTGAGACATCTGTGCAGCACATAACTCATAGCTAAGTATCCCACTCAAGTCCCCAATGCCCTTCTGGGCTTTAAATCTTACCTAGATTTCTGCTTTCATAGTTATATTTCACATATATACTCTTGTAAATACCACAGGTTGCCAATGCCATTATTCATCCTGCAGAATGATTCGTAACCCAAATCGAACCTATTATTAACCCTAACCATACACTCTTCCTTCAATACAACTTACAGAAGAGCAGGGACAGAGTGTTTCTTACAATATAGGAATGTAGATTATCTTCCACCTGCTGAGAACCTAAAAGATCCATGGAGAAATGATCCTTGGAGAATATGTAGGCAGCTATGTAGGACCTGAGAGAGCAATAGTCATCTTCCATGGCAAACAACCTGGTCAGGAAGAATTGATGTGTCTGAATCAGCCTCTGCCTTCTTAAAGTAGAGAAGATGGACCTATGCAGGCCTGTGTGGAGAGCTGTTCCTGGGTGCCTATGGTTGATATACCATTCTAACTTCTGAATGTGTCACAGGATGTTGGGGCAGCCTCCATTTCATAGGAACCTTGGAAGCAACTGTTAGGACAAAGTGGTTACCAAGGCAGTGACCATATTCAGTTCCTGAAAGAAGTGACCTCACTTCACTTCCTTGGTGATGGAATTCTCTGAACTTGGGATCCCGGAAGCCAGGCACCCAGAGTCAGTCTCACTCCGAGTCCCAGTGGGCTAACTTATTTGTTTTTCCCAAAGACGTAGTCAGTCTTTCTTGGTACCTACTGATGTGAGGATGGCCAAATTCCAGCAGAGCTCGGAAGAGGGGCCTTTCCTGAGAAAGTAGGTAGTGGCGAACCACTGGCTCCTGACAACTTCACAGAATTGGCCAAGGAGACCAGATCTGAAACAGGACAAGCCATTTTTTGGGGAACATAATGTGGCCCACCAGTCAGAAGACACTTCGGATAATCACAGACCTACTTGGTTGAAAGAATCGCCTTTGCTGTTGTAGGTGTGAGTTTGTGGTTTTTTCTGATGTTCTGAGAATAGCTAGGAAAGGTGGTTTATTTGGTTTGGAGTGGACTATTTCTAGTAAGTCCTTTGACATGGTGAGTGTTTCTATGTCTGTGTATCCCAGTGTATCCGTTGTTGTAGACATTAGAAAAGAGAATGCATCCATGGAAACGTTGTCTCTAGTTGAAAGCTTCCCCACATTCTTACTGCCCAATTGATGAATGGACTGCAGCTTGCCTTATGGATGGGCAACATCTACTATCTTCTTAAGTTCCTGTTTTCTTCGTGTTTTCCAGCCACTCTCCAGAATAGGCTCATGGTTTTGAGTCCCAGATATGTAACACCACAGGGCTCTGTGACATGGCCATGTACTGGATAGCTTAAGGGAATGGGAGCATCTCAGAAAACTCAGATATCAGTGTGACCAGTAATGTCTCAGTGGAGAAACCCTTCTTTGGGCCATTTGCTTACTTCTGTTTCTATTATCCTGAATATCAGGAAAGTCTTTGCCTCAGGCCACCCAGTTGTGTAGCATTAAGAAGACTGTTTTCATATGGAAATGAATGGACATCACCTGTGGCTCTTTGCTTAATTGCTTTGGAATGGAATGTGTCTGAATCAGCCTCTTGTCCTTGAATGAGGTTGTGGCTTAGATTCTCAGCACCTGATGGATCTAAAGAAAGATCCCATGTGGTTCCAAAACCAAAATGACCAAAAGAGAAGTCATTGTGGATGAATATTTTTGCCTTCTTGTTTTAGGTTCCTGACCTCCATCAAGTGAGAATAGGGAACCTTAGGGTCAAATGAGTCTTTGAAATCCCTGCAGAGGCTAGCCCACATGTGCTTGGGTTTTCTCATGACTCCAAATCACATCAAGAATTTATAGGCTTCAGCCAGTAGGCCTCAAATTGGAGAAGCGGAACACTTTAACAGCAGGAATATTTGATCACTCCTGGTTCACAGGAATAGTGTTCAGGCCACCATGTTTTTAGGCAAATGAGGGGCAAGTGAGCTTATTTTGGACACTACCTTTTGCTCATTGAAACCTCCAGCTAGAGGTTATGATGAGTGTCTACAAGGAAAAAGATTATGGCCCTGTGGGAGTGATTTCATTTTAATTTTGGTCATTTTTGTGGCAGTTGGAAGGGATGACTGGGTCCACCTGGGCTTGAAATCTGGTATGATTTACCCTTAGAGACTGAGTTCTGGAACTGACCTCAGAGAAGTATTGCCATGAATTGTGTTGGGATTTTAGGAGGCCACGCATGAGACTCACTCTTGGAAACTGAGATCTTGGCCCAGGGTGGCTTTCCACAGAGGCCTGGGAATCTCAGCCAGGATATCACATGATTTTATTCTGAAAGACTTGGTAGCCATAGTTGAGATTCAAAACACACATGGACCTCACATTGTAGATGTCAATTGGCCTGGCTTCATGTGACCTGTTGGCAACTCTTTGAGAAGCCTTGACTTTAAAGTTCTCCAGAGCATTCATTGAAATGAGCTTTCTCAACACTTAACGGTTCCTGAATGAATTGAAACCCACAGTGCCTGTAACTTCATCCTTGAAAAATTGCTAGATAAATACCATAAAAGTTTTGAAATTCCCATGACCAGGTGGCACTGCAGAAACTTTGGATGTCCTGTTGCTGATCATGTGTATACCAGACAGTGCCTTGTTTGACTGGGTTTCATGAAAATGGTGTAGAATACAAGATGCCAGGAATTTGGAGCCTGGTGAGTAGTGGGCCTAGAGTAGTGGTGGGCAGGTATGTGATGAAACATCAAGGTGGGGCCATGTGGATCGGCTATCGGCTTACAAATGGCTTGTGACTGATATGCCGCAGCCCCCATTCCCTTGTAGGTAAAGGCATCTTGTTATGTGGAGAGGTTTCAGGGCAATGTTCATAATCAGGTTGCTATGGTTATTGGGACAAGCTATGTGGGATAGAAGACTGGTTGGTACATTCTCCTGCAGACGCTAACCCACCCCACGTGACAGAACACACTCCAGCACTGTATCCCAGATGAACTTCTTATATTGTGTGAAGCAAGTACCAAATTCCCAGTGTAGCAGCAAGACACACCACGAAAAGTGGAGGATGATCAAATGTCTTCACAGTCCCCACCGGGAGACACTTAGCCTCCAGTGGACATAGTTTACCTACAAAGAGAAAATTGAGCACTGCTGCCTCATGTTCATTGGAAAATAAGAAATCATGTCTTCCAGGTCACATAGAAGCAGACCCAGCTTTTATGGTCTCACTACAAAGGAAGCCAAAGCTCATGACAACAACATATATTTCAAGTGCCCAACCTCAGAGGCAGTATTCCAAGAAGTCTTAGGCCAGCAGAGCTCTTTGTTTGTGGAGTGTTTACCCTGTCCTTTACTTTTGGAAACGCCTCTACCACCTCCAAGGTTGTGAACTCCCGAGGATATTCCATTCCATATATGTATTCATAGATTTTCACACTTTTCTACTATAATTGTGTCTTACTTGGGTGAAGGTAATGTCAAGGCATTGTTCTGGATATGAGTGAGAAGATTTTTGTGTAGCACATATTTACATATACATTGGATTCATTTTTCAATTTTCCATTTGAAATACTGAATCCCTGACACTAACCCATACCCTACTAGACTCTGACTAATGATCCTAATATGATGGTGAAAAATAACCCAAAAAGAAAAGAAATACAAGCAGTTCAGAGGAGGCATGGTGTATAGTTGGAATTGCCTTTTGCATTATATTTTGTAGGAGTTATAAATCTAGTCAATTTTTTGTTGAAATAGTTCTACATGTGTTTTTAAAATTATCAAATATATGAATCCCTGTCTCCCTTTCTCTGTAGCCTATTCAGCACATGTATTTTTATATGCACATATAGAATCCTACCTGATATCACTCGTATACACTTGTGAGGTGGCTGAATTGGCAGATGCAAATTGAGAGAAGAGATCACTCCTCCTAAACACTGTTGGAACTGAAAATTCAACCTATGGGTGAGCATCCTAGTTGAATAACATTATACATAATTTCATGTTCAGTAAAATTAATATTTTTCAATCTGTGGATTATATATATTTCATGATGAATTTCTATTGGCATATATATCGCTACTTTTTTTTATTGGTTGCTCAAAACATTACAAAGCTCTTGACATATCATATTTCATACATTAGATTCAAGTGGGGTGTGAACTCCCATTTTTACTCCAAATACAGATTGCAGAATCACATCAGTTACACATCCATATTTTTACATAATGCCCTATTAGTTACTGTTGTATTCTGCTACCTTTCCTATACTCTACTATACCCCCTCCCTTCTCTTCCCATCTTTTCTCTCTACCATACCTACTGTAATTCATTTCTCTCCTTGTTTATTTTCCCACAACCTCTTATATGTAATTTTGTGTAACAATAAGTGTCTCTCTCCATTACCATGCAATTTCCCTCTTCTCTCCCTTTCCCTCCCACCTCATGTTTCTGCTTAATGTTAATCTTTTCTTCATGCTCTTCCTCCCTGCTCTGTTCTTAGTTGCTCTCATTATATCAAAGAAGACATTTGGTATTTGTTTTTTAGGGATTGGCTAGATTCACTAAGCATAATCTGCTCTAGTGCCATGCATTTCCCTGCAAATTCCATTATTTTGGCATATTTTAGTGCTGCGTAATCCTCCATACTATATAAAAGTCACATTTTTTTATTCATTCATCTATTGAAGGGCATCTGGGTTGGTTCCACAGTGTAGCAATTGTGAATTGTGCTGCTATGAAAATTGATGTGCAGTATCCCTGTAGTACGCTCTTTTAAGGTCTTCAGGGAATAGTCCAAGAAGGGCAATAGCTGGGTCAAATGGTGCTTCCATTCCAAGCTTTCACAGGAGTCTCCATACTGCTTTCCAAATTGGCTGCACCAGTTTCAGTCCCACCAGCAATGTACAAGAGTACCCTTTTCCCCACATCCTCGCCAGCACTTGTTGTTGTTTGACTTCATTATGGCTGCCAATCTCACTGGATTGAGATGGTATTTTAGGGTGGTTTTTATTTGCATTTCTCTTACTGCTAGAAATGGAGAGCATTTTTTCATGTACTTGTTAATTGATTCTATGTCCTCCTCCGAGAAGTTTCTGTTCAGGTCCTTGGCCCATTGGGTTATTGGTTATCTTATTGTATAATTTTCTGAGTTATTTGTATACTTTGTATACTCTAGATATTAGGGCTCCATGTGAAGGGTGAGGACTAAAAATTTGTTCCCATGATGTAGGCTCCATATTTACCTCTCTTATTGTTTCTCTTTCTGAGAAAAAAAAAATTCAGTTTAAGTATGTCCCATTTCTTGATTCTTGTTATTAACTCTTGTTTTATGGGTGTCCTATTAAGGAATTCGGAGCCTGACCACACAATATGTAGATCGGAGCCAACTTTTTCTTCTATCAGACGCAGAGACTCTGATTTGAATCTAGGTCCTTGATCCACTTTGAGTTAACTTTTGTGCATGGCGAGAGGAGGGGATTCAGTTTCATTTTGTTGCATATGGATTTTCAGTTTACCAAACACCATTTGATGAAGATGCTATCCTTCCTCCATTGCAGGCCATTAGCTCCTTTATCAAATATAAGATAGTTGTAGCTTTTTGGATTAGTCTCTGTGTCCTCCACTCTGTACCATTGGTCCACCCACCTGTTTTCGTACAAGTACCATGCTGTTTTTATTATGATTGCTCTGTAATATAGTTTGAAATCTGGTATCGCTATACTGCCTGATTCACACTTCCTGCTTAGAATTGCTTTTGCTATTCTGGGTCTTTTATTTTTCCATTTGAATTTTATGATTGCTTTATTTATTTCTACAAAAAAATTCCTTTGGGATTTTGATTGGCATTGCATTAAACCTATAGAGAACTTTTGGTAATATCGCCATATTGATGATGTTAGTTCTGGCTATCCATGAACGGGGTATATTTTTCCATCTTCTAAGATCTCATTCTATTTCTCTTTTTAGGGTTCTGTAGTTTGCATTATATAAATCTTTCACCTCTTTTGTTAGGTTGATTCCCAAGTATTTAATTATTTTGAGGAAATTGGGAATGCAGTGTTTGGACTCATTTTTGTTTCAGAAGTTTTGTCGCTAATATACAGAAATGCCTTTGATTTATGCATGTTGATTTTGTATCCTGCCACATTGCTGCATTCATTTATTAGTTCTAGTAGTTTTTTCTGTAGACCCTTTTGGGTCTTCTATGTATAGAATCATGTCATCTGCAAATAGTGATAATTTAAGTTCTTCTTTTCCTATTTTTATGCCTTTAAAGTCTTTCATCTCTCTAATTACTCTGGCCAGTTTTTTCGAGAAATATATTGAATAGAAGTGGTGATAGAGGACATCCCTGTCTTGTTCCAGATTTTAAAGGGAATGCCTTCAACTTTTCTCCATTCAGAATGATGCTAGCCTGAGGCTTAACATAGATAGCTTTTACAATGTCGAGGTAAGTTCCTGTTATCCCTAGTTTTTAAAATGTTTTGAACATAAAGGAATGCTCTACTTTGTTGAATGGTTTTTCTGCGTCTATCGAGATGATCATATGGTTCTTATCTTTAAGTCCAATGATGTTGTGAATAACATTTATTGATTTCCGTATATTGAACCAGCCTTGCATCCCAGGGATGAATCCTAGTTGATCATGGTGCACAATTTTATTGATGTGCCTTTCTATCCAATTCACCAGAATTTTAATGAGGATTCTTGCATCTAGGTTCATCAGAGATATTGGTCTGTAGTTTTCTTTCTTTGAGGTGTCTTTGTCTGGTTTCAGAATCAGGGTGATGTTGGCCTCATAGAATGAATTTGGCAGAGCTCCCAGTTTTTCTATTTCCTGAATAACTTGAAAAGTATTGGTATTAATTCTTCTTTAAAGGTTTTGTAAAACTCTGCTGTATACCCATCCGGTCCTGGGCTTTTCTTGGTTGGTAGTCTTTTGATTGCTTCTTCTACTTCATCCATTGATATTGGTCTGTTTAAATTGTGTGTTCCCTTATGACTCAGTCTGGGCAAATCATATGACTTTAGAAATTTATCGATGTCTTCACTATTTTCTATTTTATTGGAATACAGTTTTCCAAATAATTTCTAATTTTCTTCTGTATTTATGTTGCATCTGTTGTGATATTGCCTTTTTCATCCTGTATGTTAGTAATTTGAGTTCTCTCTCTTCTTCTCTTCGTTAGCACGGCTAAGGGTCTGTCGATCTTATTTATCTTTTCGAAGAACCAATTTTAGTTTTGTTAATTTTTTCAATAGTTTCTTTTGTTTCAATTTCGCTCTGATTTTAATTATTTCTTGCCTTCTGCTACATTTGCTGTTGTTTTGCTCTTCCTTTTCTAGGGCTTTGAGGTAAAGTGTGAGCTCATTTATTTGTTGTTTTTTTTTTCTTTTTTTGAGGAATGACCTCCAGGCGATGAATTTACCTCTTAAAACTTCTTTCATTGTGTCCCATAGAATCTGATATGTTGTGTCTGTATTTTCATTTATCTCGAAGAATTTTTTTATTTCCTCCTTTATGTCTTCTGTAACCCATTGATCATTCAGTAACATATTGTTCATTTTGCAGGTGATGTATGATTTTTTCTTTTTTCTTTTATCATTGGTTTCCAGTTTCATCCCATTATGATCACAAAAAATTCATGGTATTATCTCCTCCCCTTTATATTTACTGAGGGTTGCCCATTGATCATTCAGTAACATATTGTTCATTTTGCAGGTGATGTATGATTTTTTCTTTTTTCTTTTATCATTGGTTTCCAGTTTCATTCCATTATGATCACAAAAAATTCATGGTATTATCTCCTCCCCTTTATATTTACTGAGGGTTTCCCTATGGCATAACATATGGTCTATTTTTGAGAAGGATCCATGTGCTGCTGAGAAAAAAGTATATCCACTTGATGATGGTTGATATATTGTATATATGTCAGCTAAGTCTAGGGTATTGATTGTGATATTGAGTTCTATAGTTCCTTTATTCAACTTTTGTTTGGAGGATCTGTCCAATGGTGAGAGAGGTGAGTTGAAGTCACCCATAATTATTGTATTGTGGTCTATTTGATTCTTGAACTTGAGGAGAATTTGTTTTATGAACGTCGCAGCACCATTATTTGCTGCGTGAATATTGATAATTGTTATGTCTTGTCGGTGAATGGTTTCTGTTAACACTATATAATGTCCTTCCTTATCCCTTTTGATTAAATTAGTCTTGAGGTCGATTTTATTTGATACGAGGATGGCCACCCCTGCTTGCTTACGAGGTCTGTGTGCATGGTATAAATTTTCCCAATCTTTCACCATCAGCTTGTGTATGTCTTTTCCATTCAGATGTTTCCCCTGGAGGCAACATATTGTTGGATTTGTTTTTTTTTTTTAATTCAAGTTACAAGCCTATGTCACTTTATTGGAGAGTTTAAGCCATTATCGTTTAGAGTTACTATTGATATATGGTTTGTACTGCCACCCATGTTTGCCTATATCTTTTTTTTTAAATTAGATTGTTTCTCCATGATTAGCTTTTCCCCGCCCTCTGTCATTACTGGGGCACTTCCCACTGATGGTTTTCGTTGTTGATTTTCATTTCTTCCTTGTGTAGTGTTTTGCTCCAGATGCTTTCCAATGCTGGTTTTCTGGCTGCAAATTCTTTTAGCTTTTGTTTATCATGAAATATTTTTATTTCTTTGTCTTACATTAAGCTTAATTTTGCTGGATACATAATTCTTGGTTGGCATCCATTGTCTTTCAGTGTTTGAAGTACGTTGTTCCAGGATCTTCTCACTTCCAGCATCTGTGATAAAAAAATCCATTGTTAACCTTTTTGGTTTACCCCTGATTGTAATCTGCCTCCTTTCTCTGGTAGCTTTTAATATTTTCTCTTTGTTTTGTATATTGGATATCTTCATAACAATGTGTCTTGGCATGGGTCTACTGTGATTTTGTGTGCTCAGTGTCCTGTAAGCATCTACAATTTGTTTATCTGTTTCCATTTTTATTTCTGGAAAGTTTTCTCTAATTATTTCATTCAGCAGGGTACTCATTCCCTTGGTTTGAATCTCTGTACCTTCCTCTTTCCGGATGACTCATAAGTTTGTTTTTTTATGTTATCCCATATCTCTTGGATGTTTTCTCATAATTTTTTACAGCATTTCTTTCTTGGCTAGAGTTTTTTTTCAAGATGATATATTTTGTCTTCATTATCTGACATTCTGTCTTCTACTTGCTCCACTCTGTTAATGTACTCTCAATTGAGTTTTTAATTTGGTTTATCATTTCCTTCATTTCTAGAATTATTGTTTGATTTTTCTAATAATCTCTATCTCCTGATAAAGATGCTTAATTTCTTATTTTATCTGTTTATGTAATTCATTTTCAATGCGTTCTTTCACTGTTTTTGTTGTCTCGTATCCTCTTTAAGGTTCCATTCCATCTGTCTAAGGTATTCCTTGAGTTCTTTATATGACCATTTTTCTGATGACTCTAGATGCTCTTGAATATTTAGGCTGTCCTTCATTGTTTGCACTTTTTTTCTTCCTTGCTTTTTTATGCTTCTCATGTTACTTCTTGTTCTGTTTGACTACTGAGTTACTGCTTACTCTTATAAATTTATTTGATGCTTGGAAAGAAAGATATTAGAAGGGAAGGGAAGAAGTCACTAAGGAGAATGAGAGTAGGCAGGTAGAATTCAAGGAAGGGGGTATAACAAAATTGAAAAGAAATGAAAAGACAAAAGAAAAAAATAGAAAATAAAGAAAATTTTAAGTAATAATGATAATTTAAAAATGAAAATTAAAATTTAAAATAATAATAATAATAATAAAATAAAAAATTAAAAAAATAAAAACATTAAAAAAGTTAAAGAACAACAACAAAAATGAAAATCAAAGAAAAAGAAAAGCATACAAATAAAATAATAATATTAATACATGCAGTCCTAGAGTTCAATTTACTTCTCTTCCAGTAGGTGGAGCTGTGTGCACTGGGCCAAGATTCTCCTCTCAATTAGCGGGAACCAATCACAGTGCAGCAGCTCTTCCTCCCAGACTGGGCGGGTCTCCAATCCTGAGTGCCTAGGGCCTTCTCTTGTGCTTCCTCAAGCCAGGCCCCGCTCACCTTTGACGCTCACCACAATACTGGTTACACGCCAGGCCTCTGCTCCTGGTAGCCCTGTTTTAATGAACACCTGGGCACACTCTCCCTGTTTGCCTCCCTCAGACCCTAAGTTTGTAGAGCTTTGGCCTGAGAACCCCCAGCGAATTTTCTTGTCCTCCGGGAGCCATGCCCCCGGTAGGTGGTGTAAGAGACCTCAATTGTCAGCACTGGTGGGAGTGGTAGCCGGGAATTCCACGCCGCGAGTCCCGAGCCAATCCTGATTCCCTAGGTCTGGCTATCGCGCTCCTGGGAGACCTGGGCGGGGCCATTACGGCAAAGCTGGGAAGGGCCCTTGAGATTTCCCCATGGTTTTGAGAGAGATGGCAATGGGATTACACACTTGTCGCGTTGGTTTCAATGAAGTTATCTCCTCCGCCTGTAATGTCAGTTCTCTGCCATGGTCCTATCCCATTAAAATGGTGACCATTCGTTCCCTTTGCTGGGTGACCAATGCAACAGGTGGGTCCTGACTATATCTCCCAAGCCCCATTTCAATCCTGTGGCCACTGCCTATGAAGGCTCAGTTGTCTTTTAACTCTGTCAATTCAGAAAGACCGACCAGTTATTTCAGCGGGAATGTTAGTGCTGAGTCACAAAAACCAGACGAATCTAAGCTTGAATGCAGCCAATCCGGGCTCTGTGTGTGTTCTGAGGGGCCCAGACTGTTCGCCCCAGATTCACAACAGGTCAACATTGCCTAGTGATTCTGAGCAAACAGCATTTAGACAGTTTACGACTCCCTATGCAGGTGCAGCTGAAGAGATCATAGACTTGATTTCTCCATGCCTGCATTCATAATGGATCTCCTGAATTGCTACTTTTTAATATCTGTGCATGTGCGTGTGTGTGTGTGTGTGTGTGTGTATATATATATATATATATATATATATATATATATATATATACACTCTCCAGATTTTTCAAAATATAAAATATGAAATATATGTGTCTTATTATACACTCCCTAAATTCATTCATATTCATATCTGTGGATTTATAATCAACTTTCCACAATATTATTCTCAGAAATAATCAACCACCTGCAATACATATTGTTTCCTAGTACTGAAAACTAAATTCAGTGAATGGTGCATACAAACCCTAATATTTCTACAGTTACTTAGCCAGTTTAAAATCAATGCAAGTAGATTCCTAGGGGACATGATGTGTATTTTGACTTTCATTTTTATTCAACACTTGTACGTTACTATGTCTTCAGTTTATGCACATCATAGGATATATATTTCAGTCACAAATTAGAAAATTTATAGGAATTTGTTTCACGATCAATCACTTCCTGATTCAGAACACATGCATTCCTCCATGTTTCTTGACTAGTCTTTTCATGAGACTTCTTTCCAAACACATTATTTTTGTTTAACATCATCACTTATAAAGCAAAACTCAAACACCATTCATCATTAACCATAATCCTAATATTACCATTAGATATATAACTGGTTGGAATGAATGATTGTATATCAATATAAGATTTCTTATATATTTTCACATATCAATTCAATCCATTATTTAAAGTGGAATCAGTTATGCTATTTATTCATAGTATGGTCTATTCATGCATTATCTCTATATTCATAAAAACAGGTTACACCTCTTTGTGCCCCTAATACTAATGTATACATCTTCAAATTATTGCTCCCAGAAATGGTGAAAGAAATACTCATGTCACCTAATCTACATATACATTTTATCACAGTAATATTCTGAACAAAAAAAAAAAATAAAATGTCACACTTATGATTGTACCAAAGCCTAAAAGGAAAGTGAATGTTGATAACTAATAGCATCCATGTCCAGGTTGCCTAATGCTCTCAAATGTCATTCCCATTTGTGACGACATATTTGTTTTTTCCTATGATTATATATTCAAACTCAAGCCTGTTGAAAATGTCTAATCCTATCCCTCACTTTATACATTGCCTGATTTCGTAATGTCTCTATTGACACCTGCTTTCCTACATATTTTCCCCAGTTCATCATTTTGGCTGACTCTTCACATGTGCTTACATTTTCATTCACTCTCTAAACGAAACCCTATTGCTAAAGAAGCTTTTTATTCCAAATCATATACTCACTCTTCTTCCTAAACCTACTGACTATCTTCGTAATCCTACCGACTATCCCTTTTTGACTGGATGTTCTCTTCTACATTCAATCATCCAAGGTACTAGGTCCTATGCCATTGTATTTCGATTTAACTGAGACAATTGTACAGAACATAATTCAACACTAAGTATCCAAACCAAGGGCCCAATGCCCTTCTGGGCTTCAAATCTTTCTTAGATTCCCATTTTCATACATATATTTCACCTATATATTCTTATAAATATCGCAGGTTCCCAATCCCATTATTCATCCTGCAGAATGATTCCTAACCCAAATCGAAAATATTATTAACCCTAACCATACACTAACTTTGCAGGAGAGCAGGAACTGTGTGGGTATTAAACTACAGGAATCCAGGGGATCTTCACCTGCTGAGAAACTCAAATTTTCATGCAGAAATGATCCCTGGTGAAGATGAAGGCAGCTATGAAGTACCTCAGAAAGCAAAAGTCATCTTCCATGGCAATCATTCTGGTAAGGATGAAGGGTTGTGTCTGAATAAGTCTCTCTCTTCTTAATGTATAGAACATGGACCAAACCAGTCCTGTGTGGAAGCTGTTCCCGGGTGCTTATGGTTGATACAGCATTCTAACTAGAGAAAGTGTCCCATGAAAATCGGGGCAGCCTCCACCTCATGGTACTTTTGGAAGCAACTGTTAGGACAAAGTGGTTGCCAAGGCAGTGACATCATTCAGATCCTGAAGGAAGTGATCTCACCTCACTTCCTTGGTGAGGGAACTCTCTGAACTTGGGATCCAGGAAGCCAGGCACCCAGAGACAGTCCCTGTTCTAGTCCCAGTGGTCTCACATGTTTGGAATTACCAAGGACAGAGTCAGTCTTTCTTGGTACCTACAGATGTGAGGATGGCCAAATGCCAGGAAACCTGTGAAGAGGGGCTTTTCCTGAGAAAGCAGGTAGTGTCTCACCGCTGACTCTTGAGAACTTCACAGAGTTGGCCAAGCAGACATGATCTGAGACAGAAGAGGTCATTTCCGGGGAACATAGTATGGCCCACCAGTCAGAGGACACTCCGGGGAGTCACAGACCTATTAGGGGGAAGGAGGTGCCTTTGTGGGTGTGGGTGTGAGTTTGTGGTTTTGTCTCATGTTCTGAGAATAGGTAGGAAAGGCGGTTTATTTGGTATGGAGTGGAATATTTCTATTAAGTCCTTTGACAAGGTGAGTGTTTCTATGTGTGTGTATCCCACTGAGTCCATTGTTGTAGACATTAGAAAAGACAATGCATCAATGGATGTGTCCTGTCTAGTAGAAAGCTTCCCAGCATTAATCCTGCCCAATTCATGAGTGGACTCTGGCTTGCCTTATGGATGGGCAACACCTACAAGCTTCCTAATTTCCTGTTTTCTCTCTCAATTCTGGCCACTCTCCAGAATAGTATCATGGTTTTGTGTCCAAGATTTGTACCACCTCCAAGATCTGTGACATGGCTATGTAATGGATAGCTGAAAGAAATGGCTAGCATCTCAGAAATCTCAGATATCTGTTGACCAGGAAAGTCTCAGTGGAGAAACCCTGCTTTGGTCCTTTTGCTTACCTATTGTTCTGTTGAATGTCAGGAAGTTTTTTGCCTCAAGCCACCACTTTGTGAAGCCTGAAAAAAAGAGTTTTCAAATGGAAATGAATGGGCATCACCTGTGGCTCTTTGCTTAATTGCTTAGGATTGGGATATGTCTGAATCAGCCTGTTGGCCCTGTGTGAGGCTGTGGCTTAGATTCTCAGCACCTGATGGATCTAAAGATAGATCCCATGTGTGCATCCAAAACCAAAATGGCAAAAAGATCATATATTTTTGATGAACTCTCTTGCCTTCCTCTCGTAGGTTCCTGATATCCATCAAGTGAGAATAGGGATCCTTTGGGTCAAATGTGTTCTTCAAAGCCCTGCAGAGGCTAGGCCATAGGGGCTTGATTTTCATGACTCCAATTCACTTAAAGAATCTAAACCCCAAAGCTAGAAGGCCTCAAGTTGGAGAAGCCAAGCAATATTAAAGGCAGGCCTATTTGATCACTCCTGGTTCACAGGAAGAGAGTCCATGCTACCCTGACTTTAGGCAAATGAGGGGCAGGGAGCTTATTTTGGACACTGTCGTGGGCTGCGTCACTAATGGAAACCTCCAGCCAGAGGATATGATGAGTGTCTATATGGAAGAAGATGAGGGCCATGTGAGAGTGTTTTGGTTTTAATTGTGGACATGTGTCTGGCGGTTGGAAGAGATCACTGGGTCAAACTAGGCTTGCACTCTGGTGTGATGCCCCTTAGAGACTGAGTTCTTTACTGATCTCAGAGAATTATTGCCAGGAATTGTGTTGGAATTTTAAATGGCCATGCATGAGAGTTGCCTTTGGAAAGTGACATCTAAGCCCAAGTTGACTTTCCACAGAGGACAGGGAATCTCAGCCAGGATATCACATGATATTATTCTTAAAGACTTGGCAGCCATATTTGAGAGTCAAAACACACATGGACCATACATTGTAGACCTCAATGGGCCTGGCTTAATCTGACTTTTGGGCACTTTTGGAAGCCTTGCCTGTAAGAATTCTCCAGAGTTTTCATTGAAATGAGCTTCCTCACCATTTAATGGTTTCTGAGTGAATTGAAATCCACAGTGCCTCCAACTTCATCCTTGAAAATTGGCTAGATCAATAACATGAAATTTTTGAAATTCCCATGACCGGGTAGCACTGGAGGACATTTGGATGTCCTGTTGCTGATCATGAGTATACAGGACAGTGCCCTGATTGACTGGGTTTTATGAAAATGGTGTAGAACAGAGATTCCAGTAAGTTGGATCATGCTGAGTAGTTGTACTAGAGCAGTGGTTGGCAGGTGTGTGATAAAACATCTGTGGTGGGGGCATGTGGATCTGCCATTGGCTTCCAAATGGATTGTGACTGACATTTTGCAGTCAGTAGAACCTTATATGTAAAAGCATATTGTTATATGGAGAGGTTTCAGGGCAATGTTCAGAATCAGGTTGCTATGGTCAATGGGGCAAGCTATGTGGGATAGAAGCCTGGTTGGTGCATTCTCCTGCAGAACCCGACCCACCACACTTGACAGAACTCACTTCAGCACTGTGTCCCAGTTGAACCCTTGTATTTAATGAAGCAAATACCAAACTCCCAGTGCAGCAGCAAGAAACACCACGAAAGTGGAGGATGACCAAATGAATTTACAGTCCACACGGGGAGACACCAGTGGCCACAGTGTACCTACAAATAGAAAATTCAGCACTGCTGCCTCATGTTCATTGGAAAATAAGAAACCATGTCCTCCAGGTCACATAGATGCAGAAGCAGATTTGATGGTCTCACTACATATGAAGCTAATGCTTCTGACAACAGCATATATTTCATTGCCCAACCTCAGAGGCAGTTTCTTCAGATGTTAAGCTAGCAGAACTTCATATTTTTGGAGTGATTACACTGTCCCTTTTGGAAACTCCTCTACCACTTCCAAATTTGTGAACTTCTGAGCATTTTCCATTCCACATATGTATTCACAGATTTTCTAAATCTTCTCCTCTAATTGTGTCTTATGTAGGGCGAAGGTAATGTCAAGGCATTGTTCTGAATGAGAGTGGGTAGATATTTGTGTAGCACATATTTGCATACACATTGGATACATTTTCCAATTTTCCATTCGAAATACTGAATCCCTGACACTAACACATACCCTACTAGACTTTGACTTCTTATCCTAATTTGATGGAGAATAATAACCCAAACAGAATACAAATACAAGAGGTTCACAGGAGGCATGGTGTATAATTGGACTTGCCTTTCATATTATAAATGGTAGGTGTTATAAATCTAGCGAATTTTAATTGAAATAGTTCTCCATGTGTTTTAAAAGTTAACAAATATGTGAATAACTGTCTCCCTTTCTCTGTAGCCTATTCATCACATGTATTTTTATAAGCACATATAGAATTCTACCTGGTATCAGTCGTACATTTGGTGAGGTGGCTGGCTTGGCAGATACAAATTGTGAGAAGAGATCACTCCTACTTAATGCTGTTGGAACTGAAAATTCAACATATGTGTGAGCTTCTTAGTTGAACAACATAAATCCATGTACATTAAAATTAATATTTTTGGATCTGTGGATGATATATATTTCATGGTGAATTTCAATTCACATACATAATGCTACTTTTTAATGTCTGTGTGTGTGTGTGTGTCTGTGTGTATATATATATATATATATATATATATATATATATATATATATATATTCACTCTCCAGATTTTTAAAAATATTTAGTATATTTTTTTTATACCCTCCCTAAATTCATTCATATTCATGTATGTGGATTTATAATCAACTTTTCACAAGATTATTCTCAGAAATATTCCTCCACCTGAAATACATATTTTTTTCCTAGTACTGAAAACTACCTTTGGGGGATCACATGATGGGGGCGAAGGAGTGCATTACCCCCATTTACCGCGTCACTGTGCGGGAGAATGACGAGTTAGAACGGCTAAAACCTATCTTGTTAGGAATTTCCAGCAAATTTGGGGTGCTCCACAACCTAGTGGACATATATCTATCTAACGAGGATCAGCTACGGGGGCTCAAACGCGAGTGATTTGTCCGCACGGAGGGTCATGCTGCTTATTCAGCAAATTGCCCTGCAGCTAGAGTCTGTGGCGCGCACTGGGAAACGACGAGATAGCATCGCAAATATACAGTGGTGCGGATTCTATGGGCTCCTGCCAGCTATGCAATTACTGTGCTCAGTGCTGAATTCTGGGATTGAGACGGGGATGGATGCGGTCCAATTCCGTTCTCCATACCGGTCAGACCACAGAGGAAGCCAGCGTCCACCATCTTGAAGAGCTGACGTCACCATCCCTGTTTTCGACTGATCGCAGCTCATTCAGCTATAGAACAGGTAATTTCAGGATGCCATTCACCTTTGTCTCGCAGACAAATTACTCAGGCTCAGTGCTAAAGAACCCGCAGAAACTGCGTCTTGGAGCCTGCTCCTATTAGAACATACACTGAGCCCAGAGCGGCCAAATTTGGCCTCCCCGAACTGATCTTGCTCAGGGCTAAAGAACCCGTGGAAACTGCTTCCCGGTCCGGGTCTTGCTGAATAATGTGGAGGTAAATATCAACCGAGCCTTCATAGGCAGTGGCAACAGGATTGAGACGGGGCTTGTGAGGGCAAGTCAGGACTCACCAATTGCATTGGTCACCCAGCAAAGGGAAGGAAATGCTGCCTTTTGCATGGGATACCAACATGGCAGAGATCTGATGTCATCAGAAAGCAGCGGAGGAGATAACTTCATTGATACCAGCGGTGACAGAAACAGTTAGTCTCCTGGTAAAGAAAGTGAGTCACAAACACCCGAGTCTCTCTCACTTTTTCATCAAGCCAGAGGGGCAGAGCAGAGCCGCTGCCCATGCTCGGAACAGGCCCAGCGACACACCTGCATGATAATCACTTCACCCCAGTTGGAATAGAGGAAGAGCAGAGCCGCTGCAGGTGCCCAGAACAGGCCCAGTGACCAGCAGGCGTGGTAGTAACGTCACCTCAATTGGAGTAGTTGCAGAGCAGAGCCTTCTCCCGGGCCTAGTACAATCCAAGTGGCCTACCGGCATGGTAGTCACGAAATCCCAATAGGAGTAGGGGCAGAGCAGAATCTTTGCACGTGCCCGGAACAGGCCCAGCAACCTACCGGCTTGGTAGTCACGACACCCCAATTGGAGTAGAGGCAGAGCAGAGCCACCACCCGTGCCCTCAAGGTAGACAAATTTGCACCTGACCAGCAGAAGAGGCCCAGCGGCCTGCCAGCAAGGCAGACACTTCACCCATTTGGAGTAGGGGCAGAGCAGATCCATCGCCCATGCCCTCAAGGTAGGCAGACGTGTGACCGACCACAGAACAGGCCCACCCACCCGCCGGCGTGGTAGTCACGTCACCCCAATTGGAGTAGGGACAGAGCAGAGCCGCTGCCCGTGCCTCCAAGGTAGGCAGACCTGCGACCGATCGGCAGAACACCCCAGGGGTCCACGGGTGTGGTAGACACGTCACACCAATTGGAGGAGGGGCAGAGCAGAGCCGCCTCCCACGCCTGCATGGTAGGCAGACCTGCGACCGATCAGGAGAACAGGCCCAGCGGCCCATCAGCGTGGTAGATAGATCACCCCAATTGGAGGAGCAGCACAGCCACCCCCCGCCCCTGCAAGGAAGATTTTTCAAATATACAAGAGCAATATAAATATATAGGGGGAAAATTTCAAAATCACAACAGTTTCACCAAGCAGAAAGAAACGCGAGCCGTATGAAAAGACAAAGAAAAAAGGACCACAAGCAATGCAGGTCAACACAAATTTAGAAGAGTTAATAGCTGAAGCAGATGGAATGTCAGATAAAGAACTCAGGATATACATGCTTCAGATGATCTGGAGTCTCCAGGAAGACATTAGACAGCAAAATCAGACAATGAAAGATCACTTCGACAAAGAATTACACAAACAAATCCAAGAAGCAAAAGATCAATTATACAGGGAGATAGAAGTTGTAAAAAATAACAAACAGAAATCCTAGAAATGCAGGAAGCAATAAACCAACTTAAAAACTCAATTGAGAATACTACCATCAGAGTAGAACACTTAGAAGATAGAACATCAGACAATGAAGACAAAGTATTTCAACTTGAAAAGAACATAGACAGCTCAGCAAGACTGTTAAGAAACCATGAACAGAACATCCGAGAAATATGGGATAACATAAAGAGACCAAACTTTTGAGTCATTGGGATACAGGAAGGTATAGAGGTCCAAACCAAAAGAATGAGCAATGTAATCAATGAAATAATATGAGAAAACTTCCCAGACTTGAAGAATGAGACAGACTCCCAAGTCCTAGAAGCCAACAGGACGCCGAATGTGCAAAATCATAAGAGATCCACACCTAGACACATTATAATGAAGATACCCAACATACAGAATAAAGAGAGAATTTTAAAAGCTACAAGAGAAAGGAAGCAGATTACATTAAGGGGTAAACCAATCAGGATAACAGCTGATATTTCAACACAGACTCTGAAAGCTAGAAGATCCTTGAAATATATGTTTTTGTCAGGAGCTTTAGCTTCATTTCTAGTGAAAGCATCAAAGCTGTGTCTGCATCTATGTAACCTGGAGGACATGGTTTCTTATTTTCCAAAAGACATAAGGAGGCAGTGCTGAATTCACTCTTTGTAGGTAAACTGTGGCCACTTAAGGCTAAGTGTCTCCTGTGTGGACTGTGAAGCCATTTGATCATCCTCCACATTTCATGGTGTTTCTTGCCGCTGCACTGGGAGTTTGGTATTTGTTTCACTAAATAAAACGAGTTCAACTGAGACCCAGTGCTGAAGGGAGTTCTGTCATGTGTGGTGGGTCAGAGTCTGCAGGAGAATTCACCAACCAGGATTCTATCCCACATAGATTGCCCCCTTGACCATAGCAACCTGATTCTGAACATTGCCCTGAAAATCTGCATATAAAAAGATGCCTTTACATGGAGAGGTTTCAGACATATAAGTTTCTGCTGGATGCACCATGTCAGTCTCAAGCCCTTTCGAAGCAATGGCAGATCCACATGGCCCCACAAGAGATGTTTTATCACACACCTGCACACCACCGCTCTAGGCCCACTATTCAGTAGGCTACAAGTTACTGGCATTTCTATTCTACATCATTTTCATGAAACCCAGACAATCAAGGCACTGTCTGGTACACTCATGATGAGCAAAAGGACATGAAAGGTTCTCCAGTGCCACCTGGTCTTTGGAATGGCAAAAATTTCATGGTATTTATGTAGCCACTTTTCAATGATGAAGTTGGAAGCACTGTGGGTTTCAATTCATTCAGGAACCATTAAATGGTGAGGAAGCTCATTTCAATAAAAGCTCTGGAGAACTCTCACAGGCAATTTTTCCCAAGGAGTTGGCTAGATCTCAGTTTACAAGGGCGAATCTCATTAGTGGCCTATTCCACTGCCACACAAATGACCACAATTGAAACCAAAACACTCCCACATGACCCTCATCTTCTGCCATAGAGAAACTCATCATAACCTCTTGCTGCAGGTTTCCATGAGGGGTGCAGCCCAAGACAGTGTCCAAAATAAGCTCACTTACCCCTCAATTGCCTAAAGTCAGGTTGGCCTGGACACCCTTCCTGTGAACCAGGAGTGATCAAATAGGCCTGCCCTTAATACTGCTCTGCTTCTCCATTTTGACTCTTACTGATTGTTGAGTATAAATTCCTTTGTGTGAATTGGAGTCATGAGAAAATCCAAGCACCTATGCATTAGCCTCTGCAGGGCTTTGAAGAACTCATTTGACCCAAATGATATCTATTCTCACTTGATAGAGGTCAGGACTTACAGAGGAAGGCAAGAGACTTCATCCACATTGACTGCTCTTTTGGCCATTTTGGTTTTGGATTCACAGATGGGATCTTTCTGTAGATCCATCAGGTGCCGAGAATCTAAGCCCCAGCCTCACATAGGGCCAAGGGGCTGATTCAGACACATCCCTTTTTAAGCAATTAAGCAAACAGCCACAGGTGATGCCCATTCATTTTCATTTGAAAACTGTTTTCTTCAGGATTTACAAAGGGGTTGCCTGAGGCAAAGAAATTCCTGACATTCAGGGCAACAGAACAATAGGTTAGCAAAAGGCACACTTCCATTGATGCATTCTCTTTTCAAATGTCAACAACCACGGACACTGTGGGATACACTTTTTGAAACTCTCGCAGTGTCAAACGACCTTCTAGAAACAATCCACTCAAAAACAAACAATCCACTATTCCTACCTATTCTCAGAACATGTGACAAAACCACAAACTCACACCCACACCCACAAAGCACATCCTTCCCAGAAGTAGGTCTTTGATTATCCGGAGTTTCCTCTGACTGGTGGGCCATACTATGTTCCCCCGAAATGGCCTGTACTTTCTCAGATCTGGTGTCTTTGCCAGAACAACTACCTGCTTTCTCAGGAAACAGCCATCTTCATAGCTTTCCTGGCATTTGGCCATCCTCACATCAGTTGGTACCAATAAAGACTGACTCTGTCCTTGGTAAATACAATCAAGTGTGCCAACTGTGACTGGGACTGGCTCTGGGGGCCTAGCTTCCTGGTTCCAAAGTTCAGAGAGTTCCATTACAAAGGAAGTGAGGGGAGGTCACTTTTTTCAGGAACTGAATGAGGTCACTGCCTTGGCAACCACTTTGCTCTAACAGTTGCTTGCAAGGGTCCCATGAGATGGATGCTGCCCCAATTCCTGTGACATTTTCACAAGTTAGAATGGTATATCAAACATAGCCACCCAGGAACAGCTCTCCACACAGGCTTGGTTTGGTCCATCTTCTCTACATTAAGAAGAGAGAGGCTGATTCAGACACAACCCTTCATCCTGACCAGGCTGTTTGCCATGGAAGATGACCTTTGCTCTCTCAGGTTCTTCATACCTGCCTACATGTTTTCCAGGGATAATTTCTGCATGGACCATTGAGGTTCTAAGTAGGTGGAAGATCCCCTCCATCCCTGCATTGTAAGACCAACTCTGTTCCAGGTCTTCTGTAATGTTAGATTGAGGGAACAGTGTATGGTTAGGCTTAATAACCAGTTCGATTTGGGTTAGGAATCATTCTACGGGATGTATAATGGTATTGTGTAACTGCGATACTTACAAGAATATATAGGTGAAATATAAGTATGAAAACAGAAATCCAGGTAAGATTTGAAGTCCAGAAAGTCATTGGGTCCTTGATTGGATTACTTAGCTTGAATTACGTTCTGCACAGATATGTCAGATAAATTGATATACAATGGCATAGGAACTTGTACCTTGGATGATTGATTGTAGAAGAGAACATCCCCTCAAACAGAGATAGTCAGTAGGATCAAGAAGATAGTCGGTAAGTATCAGAAGAACAATGAGTATAGGATTTGGACCAAAAGTTATTTAGCAATAGGGTTTCGGTTAGAGAGTGAATTTCAATAACAGCACATGTGGAGGGTCTCCAACAATGATGAAATGGGGAAAATATGTAGGAATGCAGATATCATTAGAGACATTAGGAAATCAGGCAAAGTATAAAGTGAGTGATAGGATTAGATATTTTCAACAGGGTTGAGGTTGAGCATATAATCTTAGAAAGAAACAAATATGCAGTCACCAATAGGATTGACATTTGAGAGCATAAGGCACCCTGGACATGGATGATTTTAGTAATCCATGTTCACTTTCTATTTAGGATTTGGTAGAATCATAAGTGTGACCTTTGAATTTTGTGTCCAGAATATTACTGTGATGAAATGTATATGTAGATCAGGTGACATGAGTATTTCTTCCACTATTTCTGGAAGCAATATTTTGAAGACGTATAAATTTGTATTGGGGCTACAAAAAGGTGCACCCTGTGTCTATGAATACAGAGGAAATGCATGAATAGACCATACTGTGAATAAATAATAAAACTGGTTTCAACTTGAAATAATAGATTGAAATAAATGTGAAAATATATAAGAAATCTTATATTAATATACAATCATTCATTCGAACCCATTATACATTTAATGGAAATATGAGGATTTTGGTTTATCATGAAAAGTGTGTGAGTTTTGCTTCAAATTGATTATGGAAATCGAAAATAATTTGTTTGGAAAGAAGTCTCATGAAAAGACCAGTCAAGAAACCTTGAGGAATACATGTGTTCTGAAGCAGGAAGCGATTGAAAGTGAAACAAATGCCTATAAAATTGCGAAATTGTTGATGAAATATATGTCCTATTGTGGTAAGCCATTGTTGTAGATTGTGGCCGCCATTAGAAGATGGCGCCGGCTTCCACTGTGGCCTGTGATAAACAAATTCTTTTGTGGAGAGTTGGCACGCTATCCCTTGCCACCCTATAAGAAAGATCCACGCAGCGGCTTAAGATTGGTACGTGGGAGACTTTATTAGGCTGTGCTTGGGCGCTCGCCAGTAGAGAGCGGGGTCACAAAAAGATACTTTAATCAAGGCCTGAATAAACTGCTGAAAGAAGATTCCTGAGTTGCATCTTCCTTGCGGGCAAGGGGTCGCGACAAGTGGTCCTGAAAACCAAGGAACCAGAACTTTCAGCAGTCAGGGGTGGTGAACCAGTTAGTCCCAGGTAAGTAGGACCCGCGGTCAAAGCGGAGATCAGTCCTAGATAAGTGGGCCCCGCTATCAAAGCGGAGATCAGTCCCAGATAATTGGGACCCGCTATCAAGGCGGAGATTAGTCCTAGGTAATTGGGACCTGCTATCAAAGCGGAGATTAGTCCTAGGTAATTGGGACCCGCTATCAAAGCGGAGATTAGTCCTAGGTAATTGGGACCCGCTATCAAAGCGGCAGCTCCTCTGTAAAGCCAGAGAGAGCATTACATCTTATTGCAGCTGCACTGTGTACTTTCGCTCTTACTTTCACTTTTGTTTTTTGTGTGTCTTTTGTTGTGTCATGGGTGCCGTATCTTCAAGTCCGCTTCTCCTGGCCCTAGATAACCTGTTACGTTCCAAGGGCCTAGAAGTGAAACGTAGTACTTTACAGAGATTTTTACAGAAGACAGATATTGTTGCACCGTGGTTCGCGTTCTCGGGTAGCCTCACTCTACCTAGCTGGGATAAGTTAGGCACAGATCTTGACTTTGCTTCTGAGCAGGGCATGTTAGATGGTGGGGTGATACCCCTTTGGAAGATGATCCGTAGTTGCCTCGCAGATGGCAGATGTCAGGAAGCACTTACTAAAGGACAAGAAGTTTTAGAGCAATTACATGAAGAAAGATGAGAAATGGCAGGCAGTGAGGTATTTCAGGAGGGTTGGAGTGTGCGGAGCGAGAAACAGGGGAGGAAACAATTATCTCCGGCAGGCAGTGACGTATTTCAGGAGGATGGCAGTGTGCGGAGCGAGAAACAGGGGAGGAGGCGATTGTCTCTGGCACGGAGTGAAATATATCAGGAGGAAGGGAATGTGCAGAGCGAGAAACGGGGGAGGAAACGCTTGTATCCAGATCTCAGTACACTGCGCACACTCCCATGCAAAAGTGGGTCAGAAGAGGAGGACGATGAGGAGGAGGAGCTCGGGAGACTGTCTCGGCAGCTAGGAAGTCTAACTATGGGAGAAGGGAACAAAAATAAACAGGAGCTCAGAAAAAAAAAAAAAATAATCCTCCGGACCCGCCGCCGTACGGTGGGGGTGATTCGAGGAGAGCTTTCCATGCCCAAACACGGGGGCTGTTAACATTTTTACTGATGGTTCCAAGTCTGGAATGGGAGCCTACATAATTAATGACTCTCCCCCTATCCAGCATCAATTTGCTCCTGGAAATCCACAATGGGTAGAACTACAAATTGTTATTGAAGTTTTCAAACAGTGTTCTTTTCCTTTTAATCTTATTTCGGACTCCAGCTATGTGGTACAAGCACTAAAAGTCCTGGAGGCCGTGGGAACTATTAGTGATGCCCACAATGTGTCTGTTTACTTTACTCAGCTTCAACAGCTTATCTCTAACCGCACTGCTTCTTTTTATCCAATGCATATCAGGGCTCACACCTCTCTTCCTGGTCCGTTATCCCAAGGTAATGCCTGTGCGGACTTAGCCACTAGAGGTCAATTGATATGCTTGGCTTCCTCCTTAGAGGGGGCTAAGTTGTTTCACCAAAACTTCCATGTTAATGCATTAACGCTGCGCAGGCGTTTTTCCATTTCAAGAGCGGATGCTCGGCAGATAGTATTGCAATGTCCCCATTGTGTCACATTTCTTCATCCCCCTAATTATGGAGTAAACCCACGGGGATTAAAGCCATTGATTGTTTGGCAAATGGATGTGACACATATACCTGACGTTGGTAACCTTAAGTATGTGCATGTTTCCGTTGATATGTGCTCTGGAATTATCCATGCTTCTGCTTTATCGGGAGAAAAGGCACGTAATGTCATTACTCACTGTTTAGAGGCATGGGCAGCATGGGGTGCACCTGCATCCCTTAAGACTGATTGATGATGGAACTGCTTATACTGGCAGACAATTACAGCTTTTTGTTCTACTATGGGAGTGCAACTTACTCATGGTTTGCCTTATAATCCTCAAGGACAAGGCATTGTTGAGCGGGCTCATTGCACCTTAAAGGAAACTTTACAAAAACAAAAAGGGGGAATAGGAGCTGAACACACTCCTAAAGAACGCCTGTCCTTAGCTCTATTTACCATTAATTTTTTGAATTTGGATATTCATGGTCGCTCTGCGGCCGATAGACATGTGTCCCCTCAGCCCTCTGTGATTGGCTATGTTAAGTGGAAGGATGTTCTTACGGGCCAATGGAACGGCCCTGACCCCGTGCTGACATGGGCACGAGGATCTGTATGTGTTTTTCCCCAGGATCGTACGGAACCGTTGTGGGTCCCTGAACGCTTGACAAGAAGAGTCTCGACATCAACTGACCAGCAACAAGAGATACCACAACAATCCTGTGATGAAGATCTTCATTCTGCTAAGTGCTCTGGCTCTGGTGCTGGTGCCGATGGCACAGGCGACACCAATGCGGTGGTGGACAGTGGCACGGGCCTGGCCAATGCCGATGCCGGTTCATGGTAATTCTAGTGTCCTCCCCACTCTTTTTTCAACCTCATGTGAGATGTCTGCTCCCTGTGCCTCTCCTAGAGGGGACATGGAGAGAATTTTTAATCAATCTCAAGTTAATCTCACAGGAGTTTTTTGTTTCAGCCTTAGAAACGCTAATTGCATTAGCCTTAAGACCAAAAATTTGACTAACTGGGAGGACCCATTGTGGTCCAATCAGGTCTCAGGAAGCATTATCAGTGCTGTATTGAGCAAGGTAGCTTCGGGGAAGCAATCAGGCTCAGAGACCCCCGCAAACAGCAGCTCTGCTCTTAACATAACTACCTTGGCTATTATCTCCGAGGTACTAATCCCAGTGCCTCCTTTTTCTAGTAGTATTTATAATGCCACTCATTTCAAGGCCTCTCCTTACTGTTCCCCTAATCTTGGTTTCCCCCCAACATTTCCGCCTTGTCAGGATCATTCTTGGGAGAAACATCAAGTTGCTAAAGGTTTCTCCCTTTCCCCCTCTCTTAATAGGTATGTTTATAACTTTAACAATAGTGCCAGCTCCTCTACAGGAGTAGGTTGGTCCTGGTTTCAATGGCTGATTTCCAATGAAAAGGGGGCTTCAGCCGATATTTCTGCACTGGCTCAGTTGCTAGGAGCCAAAAGTTGGCTGGCTAATATTTCTGGTACTGTTAGGGAAAGTGAACAAGGTAATAGACTTACATCTGTTTCATTCAACTCTCTGTTGTATAATGCCACATTGCCTCCTGCAACGGTCTGTGTCCAATCCCCCTTCTTATTCCTTTGGGCTGAGGCCACCTCGTCGGGGATCCTGGATTGTTCTCATACTACCTGTCTCTTATCTGAGTGTTGGAATGGTTCCTGGACTGTAGCAGTGATTATGAAAATTCCAACTTTTGTCCCAATCCCGGTCACTGCGGATCCTGATAAATTCTCTATTGTTGAGCTACTTAGAGTCCGCAGAGATTTTGGAATCACAGCGGCTATAGTGACAGCCGTGGCGGTATCTGCTGCTGCAGCGGTTATGGCTGGAGTGGCTATGGCCAATCAAGTACAAACTGCTGCCACCATTAATCACCATTAATCAAGTTGTCCAACAAATTTCCACCATACTTGAATCCCAAAATACAATTAATCAACATATTTTGTCAAGGATTTTAGCTGCCAACCAAAGAATAGACTTATAATTTTGTTCAACTAGAAAGTTCACCCATAGGTTGAATATTCAGTTCCAAAAGCGTTTAGGAGGAGTGATCTCTTCTCACAATTTGTATTTGGTGAGGAAGCCACCTCACAAAAATGTAGGTGTGATACCAGGTAGCTTTCGGTATGTGCATATAAAAATACATATGTTGAATAGGCTACAGAGAAAGGGAGACAGTAATACACATATTTTGAACTTTAAAAACACATGGAGAACTATTTAATTAAAAATTGACTAGATTAATAACACATAAACTTTATCATGCAAAAGGCAAGTCCAAATATACATCATGCCTCCTTTGAACTGCTTGTATTTATATTCTGTTTGTGTTATTTTTCTCCATCATATTAGGATTAGTAGTCAGAGTCTAGTAGGGTATGGGATAGTGTCAGGGATTCTGTGTTTTGAATGGAAAATTGGAAATTGTATCCAATGTGTGTGCAAATATGTGCAACCCAAAACTTCCCACTCTGATCCAGAACAATGCCTTGACATTACCTTCGCTCCAAGTAAGACACAATTAGAGGAGAAGAGTTAGAAAATTTGTGAATACATGTCTGGAATGGAAAATGCTCAGGAGTTCACAAACTTCGAGATGGTAGAGGAGTTTCCAAAAGCAAGGGATATGGTAAACACAACACCAACATGGAGCTCTTCTGGCCTAAAGACTGTTTGAGAAACTGCATGTGAGATTGGGCACTTGAAATATAAGGTGTTGTCAGAAGTTTTAGCTTTATTTTTAGTGAGACCATCAAAGATGGGTCTGCATCTATGTGACCTGGACGACATGTTTTCTTATTTTCCAATGAACATGAGCAGCAGTGCTGAATTCTCTCTTTGTAGGTAAACTGTGGCCACTGGGGGCTTAGTGTCTCCAAGTGTCGCTGTGAAGCCATTTGGTCATCCTCCACTTTTCGTGGTGTTTCTTGCTGCTGCACAGTGAGTTTGATATTTGCTTCACAAAAAACAAGGAGTTCAACTGGGACACAGTGCTGCAGGGAGTTCTGTCACTTGTGGTGGGTTAGAGTCTGCAGGAGAATTCACCATCCAGGCTTCTATCAGTCATTGCTTGCTACAATGCCCCCTTTTCCATTGCAACCTAATTCTGAACATTGCCCTGAAACCTCTCTATATAACAAAGTGCCTTTACATAAATGGGTCTGCTGGCTGCTGCAAGTCAATCACATGCTATTTGGAAGCCAATGGCAGATCCACATGGCCCCACCACAGATGTTTTGTCACACACCTGCCCACACCTGGTCAAGGCGCACTACTCAGAAGGTTCCAACTTACTGGCATCTCTGTTCTATGCCATTTTCATGAAACCCAGTAAATCAAGGCCCAGTCTGGTACACTTATGATGAGCATCAGAGATCTAACTGTTCTCCAGTGCCACCTGGTCATGGGAATTTTAAAAATTTCATGGTATTTATCTAGCCATTTTTCAAAGATGAATTTGGAGCCACAGTGGGTTTCAATTCATTCATGAACCATTAAATGTTGTGGAAGCTCATTTCAATGAAAGATCTGGAGAACTCTCACAGGCAAGGCTTCCCAAAGAGTGGCCTAAAGGTCACATGAGGCCAGGCCCATTGAGGTCTACAATGTTAGGGCCATGGGTGTTTTGACTCTCAAATATGCCTTCCAAGTCTTTCAGAATAAAATCAGGTTATATGCTGGCTGACATTCTCAGTGCTTTGTGGAAAGCCACCCTGGGCCTAGATCTCAGTTTCCAAGGGCAACTCTAATGCGTGGCCTCCTAAAATCCCAACACAATTCATGTCAATACTTCTCTGAGGTCAGTTCCAGAATTCAGTCTCTAAGATGAATCAAACCCGAGTTAAAGCCCAGGTGGACCCAGTCTTCTTTTCCAAAAGCCAAATAAATGACCACAATTAAATCCAAAACACTCCCACATTGCCCTCATCTTCTTTCATATAGACACTCATCATTACCTCTGGCTGGAGGTTTCCATGAGGGGTAAAGCACAAGACAGAGTCTGAAATAATCTCCCTTGCCCTCATTTGCCTAAAGTCAGTGTGACCTGGACACCCTTCCTGTAAACAAGGAGTGATTTAATAGGCCTGCCACTAATACTGCTCTGCTTCTCCAATTTGAGGCCTACTGACTGTCAGGCATAGATTCTTTATGTGATTTGGATTCATTAGAAAACCCAAGCACCTATGGGCTAGCCTCTGCAGGGCTTTGAAAAACTCAATTAATTCAAAGGATCCCCAAATTCACTTGATGGAGGTCAGGAACCTAACAGAGAAAGGCAATAAACTTCATCTAAAATGACTGATTTTTTAGAAATTTTGGTTTTGGATGCACACATGGGATCTTTCTTAAGATCCATTAGGCGCTGAATATCTAAGACACAGCCTCACACACGGCCAAGAGGCTGATTCACACACATATCTCTCAAAGCATTTTAGCAAACAGCCACAGGTGATGCCCATTCATTTCCATTTGAAAACTGTTTTCTTCAGGATTCACAAAGGGGTGGCCTGAGGCAAAGACCTTCCTGACATTCAGGGCAACAGAGGAATAGGGATGCAAAAGGCCCAAAGCAGGTTTTCTCGACTGAGACTTTCCTTGTCACACTGATATCTGAGTTTTCTGAGATGCTCCCTTTCCTTTCAGCTATAGAATACATGGCCATGTCACAGAGGTTGGAGGTGGTACATAACTTGGACAAAAAACCATGAGCCTACTCTGGAGAGTGGCCAGATTCAGAAAGAAAACAGGAACTTTGGAAGATAGTACGTGTTGCCCATTGATAAGGGAAGTCACAGTCCATTCATAAATTAGGCAGGATAAATGCTGGAATTCTTTCTACTAGACAGGACACATCCATAGATGAATTCTCTTTTCTAATGAATACAACCACGGTCACAGAGAGTTACACAGACATAGAAACTCGCATTGTCAAAGGAATTACTAGACACAGTCCACTCCAAACCCAACAAACTGCCTTTCCTACTTATTCTCAGAACATGAGAAAAACCACAAACTCACTCCCACACCCACAAAGACACCTCCTTCCCCCAAGTAATTCTGTGACTATCCTGAGTGTCGTTTGACTGGTAGGCCATACTATGTTCCCCCAAATGGACTGTCCTGTCTCAGATATGGTCTCCTTGGCCAAATCTGTGACGTTGTCAGGAGCCAGAAGTGGGCAAGTACCTTTTTCTCAAGAAAGGCCCCTCTACAAAGCTCTCCTGGCATTTGGCCATCCTCACATCAGTAGGTTCCAGGAAACACTGACTCTGTCCTTGGTAAATCCAGACAAGTGACCTCACTGGGACTTGGACTGGGACTGGGACTGGCTCTGGTTGCCTGGCTTCTGCATCACAAGTTCAGAGAGTTCCATCACCAAGGAAGAGAGGTGAGATCACTTACTTCAGGTAGTGAATGAGGACACTGCCTTGGCAATCACTTTGTCCTAACAGTTGCTTCCAAGGGTCTCATGAGATAGAGGCTGCCCCTACTTCCTGTGACACTTTCACAAGTTAGAATGGTGAATCAACCATAGGCACCCAGGAACAGCTCTTCACACAGGCCTGGTATGGTCCATTTTCTCTACATTGAGAACAGAGAGGCTCATTAAGATACAACCCTTCATCCTGACCAGGTTGTTTGCAATGGAAGATGAGTTTTTCTCTTTAAGGTCCTTCATAGCTGTTTATATCTTCTCCAGGAATCACATCTGCATGGACCTTTTAGGTTTTCAGCATATGGAAGATCCCCTACATTCCTGTATTGTAAGACCAACACTGTCCCTGGTCTTTTGTTAAGTGAGATTGTGGGAACAGTGTATGTTTAGGGTTTAATAACATGTTTGATTTGGGTTAGGAATCATTCTGCTAGATGAATAATGGTTTTGGGAACCTGTGACATTTATTAAAACATAGAGATAAAATATAAGTATGAAAACAGAAATCTAGGTAAGATTTGAAGCTCAGAAGGACATTGAGCTGTTGATTGTGATACTTAGCTTTGAATTATGTTCCGCATACATGTCTCAGATAAATCGATAATCAATGGCATAGGACCTTGTACCTTGGATGATTGAATGGAAAAGAGAACTTCCACTCAAACAGGGAAACTCAGTAAGATTAGGAAGATAGTCAGTAGCTTTCAGAAGAAGAGTGAGTACAGGATTTGGACCAAAAATTCTTTATCAATAGGGTTTCGGTTAGAGAGTGAAAGTAAATATCATCACATGTGAAGAGTCACTCACATGGTGAACTGGGGAAAATATTTAGGAAAGCAGACATCAATAGAGACATTAGGAAATCAGGCAAAGTATAAAGTGAGTGATAGGATTAGACATTATTAACTGCATTTAGGTTGAATATATAATCTTAGGAAGAAACAAATACGTAGTCACCAATAGGATTGATATTTGAGACTATTAGGCAACCTGGACCTGCATGTTTTTAGTAATCCATGTTCAGTTTCCATTTAGGCTTTGGTACAATCATAAGTGTGACTTTTGCTTTTTGTGTCCAGAATATTACTGTGATACAATGTATATGTAGATAAGGTGACCTGAGTATTTCTTCCACCATTTCTGGGAGCAATATTTTGAAGAAGTATAAATTAGTATTCGGGGTACAAACAGGTATACTCTTTGTCTTTGAATATGGAGAATATGCATGTATAGACCATACTGTGAATAAATAATATAACTGCTTCCAACTTTAAATAATGGATTGAATTGAAATGTAAAAATATACAGGAAATCTTATATTGATATACAACCATTCATTCCAATCCGTTTTACATCTAATGGTAATATGAGGATTATGGTTTATCATGAAGAGTGTGTGAGTTTTGCTTCAAATTGATTATGGAAATTGAAAATAATTTGTTTGGAAAAAAGTCTCATAAAAAGACCATTCAAGAAACCTGGAGAAATACATGTGTTCTGAAGCAGGAAGTGACTGAAAGTGAAACAAATGCCTATAAATTTGCGAACTTGTAGATGAAATATATATCCTATGATGTGCATTAACTGAAGGAGTAGTAATGTGCCAGTGTTGATTAAAAATGAACATCAAAATAAACATCATGTCCCATAGGAATCTTCTTGCATTGATGTTAAACTGAGTCAGTTAATTTAGAAATATTAGGATTTGAATGCACCATTCACTGAAGTTAGTTTTCAGACCTAAGAAACAAATATGTATTTCAGGTAGATGAATATTTCTGAGAATAATCTAGTGAAAATTTGATTATAACTCCACATACATGAACATGAATGAATTTTGGGACTGTACATAAGACACATCTATTTCATATTTTGAAATATATGGAGAGTGTGTGTATATATATATATACACACACACACACACACACACACACACACACACACACACACAACAGACATTAAAAAGTAGCAATACATATGCCAATTGAAATTCTTCATGTAATATATATCATCCACAGATCCAAAAATCTTCATTTTACTGAGCGTGGATTTATGTGTAATATTGTTCAACTAGGAAGCTCACCAATAGCTTAAATTTTCAGTTCCAACAGCGTTTAGGAGGAGTGATCTCTTCTCATAATTTGTATCTGCCAAGTCAGCAGCCTCACAAAAATGTACGTGTGATACCAGGTAGGATTCTATATGTGCATATAAAAATATATGTGCTGAATATGCTACAGAGAAAGGGAAACAGGAATTCACATATTTGTCAACTTTAAAAACACATTGAGAGAGGGAGGGGCAGATCTGCCAATCGCTCCTTCAAGGTAGGCGGACCTGCGACCCACTGGCTGAACAGGACCAATGGCCCGCCACCGTGGAAGACACATCGCCCTGGTTGGGGGAGGGGCAATGCCGCCGGGCCTGCAAGGTAGGCAGACCTGTGACCCACAGCAGGACAGGCCAAGCAATCTGCGGAGGGGCAGAGACGCCCTCCGCGCCTGCAAGGTAGGTGGACCTGCGACCACCGACAGACCAGGCCTATGGCCCGCCAGCATGGTAGACACATCGTCCCGGTTGGGGGAGGGGCAGAGCAGGCACACGCGCCTGCAAGGTAGACAGACCTGGAAGGGACAGACAAAACAGACCCAGTGGCCCGCAGATGGTCAAAGCTGCCGCCCACGCCTGCAAAGTAGCCCGACTTGCGACCCACTGGCAGAACAGGCCCAGTGCCTGCAGAGGGGCAGAGCTGCTGCTCGCACCTTCAAGGTAGGCGGACCAGCTACCGACTGACAGAACAGGCCCAGCAGCCTGCTGGTGTGGTAGGCACATTGTCCCAATTGTAGGAGGGGCAGAGCCACCACCCGTGCCTGCGAGAGAGACTTTGAAACTATACAAGCAATAAAAATATATAGGGGAAAAATTCAATAACACAACAGTTTCACCAAGCAGAAAGAAACATGAACAGAATGAAAAGACAAGGAAAGAAAGGACCATAAGAAATCCAGGTAAAGTTAACTTTAGAAGAGGTAATATCTGCAGCAGATGGAATGTCATTATAAAGAACTCAGGATATACATGCTTCAGATGATCTGGAGTCTCAAGGAAGACATTAGAGAGGAAAATCAGACAATGAAAGATCACCTTGATAATGAATTACATAAAAAAATCCAAGAAGCATAATATCAACTATGCAGGGAGATAAAGATTATAAAATCAAACAAACAGATATCCTAGGAATGCAGGAATCAATAAACCAACTTAAAAACTCAATTGAGAATACTAACAGCAGAGTAGAACACTTAGAAGATAGAACATCAGACAATGAAGACAAATTATTTCAACTTGAAAAGAACACAGACAGCTCAGGAAGACTTTTAAGAAACCATGAGCAGAACATCCAAGAAATATGGGATAACATAAAAAGACCAAACTTAAGAGTCATTGGGATACAGGAAGGTATAGAGGTCCAAACAAAAGGAATGAGCAATATATTCAATGAAATAAAAGAGAAAACTTCCCAGACTTGTAGAATGAGACAAAATCGCAAATCCTAGAAGCTTACAGGATGCCAAATGTGCAAAATTATAAGAGATCCACACCTAGACATATTATAACGAAGATGCCCAACATACAGAAAAAAGGAGAGAATTTTAAAAGCTACAAGATAAAGGAAGCAGATTATATTTAGTGGTAAACCAATCAGGATGACAGCTGATCTTTCAACACAGACTCTGAAAGCTAGAAGATCCTGCAATAACATTTTTCAAACACTGAAAGTAAATGGGTTCCATCCAAGAATTGTGTATCTAGCGAAATTAAGCTTCAGGATAGAAGATGAAATTAAAACTTTCCACAATAACAAAAGTTAAAAGAATTTGCAGCTAGAAAACGATTTTTTCAAAACATCCTTGGCAAAACACTACAGGAAGAGGAAATGGAAAATAACAATGAAAACCAACAGTGGGAGGTAGGACAGTAAAGGGGGGAAAATAATCAAGGAGGAAAAAAAACATGTTTAGTAACATAAATATACAAATATGGCTGGAAGAACAACCCATATCTCAATAATAACCCTAAATGTTAATGGCTTAAACTGACCAATTAAGAGACACAGGCTAGTAGAATGGATCACAAAACAAGACCCAACAGTATGCTGCCTACTGGAGACACATTTGTTAGGAAAAGAAATACATAGACTGAAGGTGAAAAGTTGGGAAAAATCATATCACCCATATGGACTTTGGAAACAAGCAGAAGTGTCCATACTCATATCAAATAAAATAGATTTCAAGCTAAAGTTAATCAAAAGGGATAAAGAGCAACACTACATACTTCTCAAGGAATCCATACACCAACAAGACATAACAATCATAAATATATATGCCCCAAACATTGGTGCAGCTATGTTCATTAAACAAATTCTTCTCAAGTTCAAGAGTCTAATAGACCACCATACAATACTCATGGGAGACTCAAACACACCTCTCTCACTACTGGACTGATCTTCCAAACAAAAGTTGAATAATGAAACTATAGAACTCAATAACACAATTAATAACCCAGACTTATGATATATATAGAATATACCACCCAACATCAAGCAGCTACAGTTTTTTCTCAGCAGCACATGGATACTTCTCAAAAAATAAATCATATATTATGTCACAGAGCAACTCTTAGACAATATAAAGGAGTAGATATAATACCAGGCATCTTATCTGATCATAATGAAATGAAACTGAAAATCAACGATAAAAGAAAGAAGGAAAAATCATGTATCACTTGGAGAATGAAAAATAAGTTACTGAATGATCAATGGGTTATAGAAGACACCAAGGAGGAAATTAAAAAATTCTTAGAGATAAATGAAAACACAGACATAACATATCGGAATCTATGGGACACATTGAAAGCAGTTCTAAGAACAAAATTCATTGCTTAGATTTCATTCCTTAAAAAAAGGAAAAAAAAACGACAAATAAATGATCTCATACTTCATCTCAGAATCCTAGAAAAAGAAGAGCAAAACAACAGCAAAATAAGTAGAAGGCAAGAAATAATTAAAATTAGAGCTGAAATTAATGAAATCGAAACAAAAGAAACAATTGAAAAAATTGACAAAACTAAAAGATGGTTCTTTGAAAAAATAAATCAAAACGACAGACCCTTAGCCAAGCTAACAAAGAAAAGAAGAGGGAGAATTCAGTATCACAACAGATAGTTCAGAAATACAGAAGATAATCCGAAATTATTTTGAATTCTTATTTTTCAATAAAATAGAAGATAGTGAAGGCATCGATAAATTTCTCAGTCATATAATCTGCCCAGATTTTCTCAGGAGGATATAGGCAACCTAAACAGACCCATAACAATTGAGGAAATAGAATAAACCATCAAAAGACTACCAACTAAGAAAAGCCCAGGACCGGATGGGTATACAGCAGAGTTTTACAAAACCTTTAAAGAGGAACTAATACCAATACTTTTCAAGCTATTTCAGGAAAAATGCAAAAATCCTCAATAAAATTGTGGCGAATTGGATACAAAAACATATTAAAAAAATTGTGCACCATGATCAAGTAGGATTCATCCCTGGGATGCAAGGCTGCTTCATTATACAGAAATCAATAAATGTTATTCATCACATAAATAGACTTAAAAATAAGAACCATTTGATCATCTCGATAGATGCAGAAAAAGCATTTGACAATGTTCAGCATCCCTTTATGTTCAAAACTCTGGAAAAACTAGGGATAACTGGAACATACCTCAATAATGTAAAAGCAATCTATGCTAAGTCTCAGGCTAGCATCATTCTGAATGGAGAAAAATTGAAGGTATTCCCTCTAAAATCTGGAAGAAGATAGGGATGCCCTCTCTCACTAATTCTGTTCAACATAGTTCTCGAAACACTGGCCAGAGCAATTAGAGAGATTAAAGAAATCAAAGGCATAAAAATAGGAAAAGAAGAACGTAAATTATCACTATTTGCAGATGACATGATTCTATACTTAGCAGACCCAGCAAGGTATACAAAGAAACTATTAGAGGTAATAAATGAATTCACCAAAGTGGCAGGATATAAAATCAATATGCATAAATCAAAGGCATTCCTGTATATCAGCAACAAATCCTCTGAAATAGAAATGAGGACAACAACTCCATTCAAAATATCCACACACACAAAAAAAAATACTTGGGAATCAACCTAACAAAAAGGGTGAAAGACTTATAAAATGAAAACTACAGAACCCTAAAGAGAGAAATAGAAGAAGATCTTAGAAGATGGAAAAATATACTATGTTCATGGATAGGCAGAACTAACATCATCAAAATGGCAATATAACAAAAAGTTCTCTATATGTTAAATGCAATGCCAATCGGGTCTAAAAGCATGCAATGGAGGAAGGATAGCATCTTCAACAAATGGTTCTGGGAAAACTGGAAATTCATATGCAACAAAATGAAACTGAATCCATTTCTCTCGCCATGCACAAAAGTTAACTCAAAATGGATCAAGGAGCTTGATATCAAATCAGAGACACGGCATCTGATACAAGAAAAAGTTGGCTATGATCTACATACTGTGGGGTTGGGCTCCAAATTCCTCAATAGGACACCATTAGCACACGAGTTAATACCTAGAATCAACAAATGGGACTTACTCAAACTAAAAAGTTTTTTCTCATCAAAAGAAACAATAAGAGAGGTAAATAAGTAGTCTACATCCTGGGAACAAATCTTTACTCCTCACACTTCAGATAGAGCCCTAATATCCAGAGTATACAAAGAACTCAAAAAATTAAACAATAAGAAGACGAATAACCCAATCAACAAATGGTCCAAGGACCTGAACAGACACTTCTCAGATGAGGACATACAATCAATCAATAAGTACATGAGAAAATGCTCACCATCTCTTGCAGTCAGAAAAATTTAAAACAAACCCTCCCTAAGATACCATCTCACTCCAGTATGATTGGCAGCCATTATGAAGTCAAACAACAAGTGCTGGCGAGGATGTGGGGAAAAGGGTACACCTGTACAATGCTGGTGGGATTGCAAATTGGTGCAGCCAATTTGGAAAGAAGTATGGAGATTTCTTGGAAGCTAGGAATGGAACCACCATTTGACCCAGCTATTCCCCTTCTCGGTCTATTCCCTAAGACCTAAAATGTGCATGCTGCGGGGACACTGCTACATTGATGTTCATAACAGCACAATTCAAAATAGCAAGAGTGTGGAACCAACCTAGATGCCTTTCAATAGATGAATGGAAAAAAAATGTGGCATTTATACACAATGGAGTAATACTCTGCATTAAAAAATGTCAAAATCATAGAATTTGCAGGGAAATAGATGGCATTAGAACAGATTATGCTAAGTGAAGCTAGCCAATCCCTAAAAAAACAAATGCCAATAGTTTTCTTTGATATAAGGAGAGTAACTAAGAACAGATTTGGGAGGAAGAGCATGAGAAGAAGATTAAGATTAAACAGGGGTGACAGGTAGAAGAGAAAAGGAAAGAGAAGGGAAATTGCATGGAAATGGAAGGAGACCCTCATGGTTATACAAAATTACATACAAGAGGAAGTGAGGGAAAAGGGGGGAAAAAACCAAGGGGGAGAAATGAATTACAGTAGATGGGGTAGAGAGAGAAGATGGGAGAAGAGGGGATGGGGGATAGTAGAGGATAGGAAAGACAGCAGACTACAACAGACACTAGTATTGCAATACGTAAAACAGTGGATATGTAACAGATGTGATGCTGAAACCTGTATACGGAGTAAAAATGGGAGTTCATAACCCACTTGAATCAAAGTGTGAAATATGATATGTCAAGAAATAGGTAAATTTTGAACAACCAACAATAAAAATTAAAGGAAAAAAAACACATAGAGAACTATTTCAATGAAAAATGGACTAGACATATAACACCTACGCTTTATCATGCAAAAGGCAAGTCCAACTATACACCATGCCTCCTCTGAACGGCTTGTATTTCTATTCTGTTTGTGTTATTATTCTCCATCATAGTAGGATTAGTAGTCAGAGTCTAGTAGGGTATGGGTTAGTGTCAGGGATTCAGTATTTTGAATGGAAAAAAGGAAAATGAATCCAATGTGTATGCAAATATGGGCTACACAATAAATTACCCACTCTCATCCAGAACAATGGCTTCACATTACCTTCGCCCCAAATAAGACACAATTAGAGGAGAAGAGTTAGAAAATCTGGGAATATATATCTGGAATGGAAAATGCAAAGGAATTCACAACCTTGGATGTGGTAGAGGAGTTTCCAAATGTAAGGGACAAGGTAAACACTCCACAAACTTGGAGCTCTGCTGGCCTAAAAACTTCTTGAGAAACTGCCTCTGAGGTTGGGAACTCAAAATATATGTTGTTGTCAGGAGCTTTAGCTTTCTTTCTAGTGAGACCATCAGAGCTGGGTCTACATCTATGTGACCTCGAGGACGTGGTTTCTTATTTTCCAATGAACACTAGGCTACAGTACTGAATTATCTCTTTGTAGGTAAACTGTGACCACTGGGGTCTAAGAGTCTCCCCGTGTGGACTGTGAGGGCATTTGGTCATTCTCCACTTTTCGTGGTGTTTCTTGCTGCTGCACTGGGAGTTTGGTATTTTCTTCACGAAATACAAGGAGTTGAACTGGGACACAGTGCTGGAGGGAGTACTGTCATGTGTAGTGGGTCATGGTCTGCAGGAGAATGCACCAACCAGGCTTCTAGCCCACATAGATTGTCCCCTTGTCCATTGCAACCTGATTCTGAACATTGCCCTAAAAGTTCTCCATATACCAATATGCATTTACATATAAGAATTTCCTGGCTGCACCACGTCACTCACATGCCATTTGGAAGCAATGGCAGATCCACATGGCCCCACCACGGATGTTTTATCACAAACCTGCACACCACAGCTTGCGCCTACAATTGAGGAGTATTCAACTTACTGGCATCTCTGTTCTACACCAATTTAATGAAACTCAGTCAATTAGGGCACTTTCTGGTACACTCATGATCAGCAACAGGGCATACAAAGGTTCTCCAGTGCCACCTGGTCATAGGAATTTCAAAAATTTCATGGTATTTATCTAGCCATTTTTCAAGGTGGAAGTTGGAGGCACTGTAGGTTTCAATTCATTTAGGAACCATTAAATTGTGAGGAAGCTCATTTCAATGAAATCTCTGGAGGACACTCACAGGCAAGTCTTCCCAAAGAGTAGCCAAAAGGTCACATGAAGCAAGGCCCAATGAGGTCTACAGTGTGAGGTCTATGTGTGTTTTGACTGGCTGCCAAGTCTTTCAGAATAAAATCTTGTGATATCCTGGGTGAGATTCCCAGTGCTCTGTGGAAAGCCACCCTTGGCCTAGGTCTCAGTTTCCAAGGGCGAGTCTCATGTGTGGCCTCCTAAAAACTCAACACAATTCATGCCAATACTTCTCTGAGTTCAGTTCCATAACTCAGTCTCTAAGGGGAATCAGACCAGATTTCAAGTCCTGATTGACCTACTCATCTCTTCCAACCCCAACAAAAATGACCAAAATTAAACCAAAACATTCCCACATGACCCTCATCTTATTGCATATAGACACTCATCTTAACCTCTGCCTGGAAGTTTCCATGAAGGACACAGCCCAAGACAGTGTCCAAAATAGGCTTCCTTGCCCCTTATTTTCCTAATGTCAGGGTGGCCTGGACACCCTTCCTGTGACCCAGGAGTGATCAAATAGGCCTGCCGTAATACTGCTCTGCTTCTCCAATTTGAGGCCTACTGACAGTGGGGTTTAGAATCTTTATGTGAATCGGAGTCATGAGAAAACACAAGCACCTCTGGGCTAGCATGTGCAGGGCTTTGAAGAAATCATTTGACCCAAAGGATCCCTATTCTCACTTGATGGAGGTCAGGAACCTTACAGTGGAAGGCAAGAGACTTTATGCTCAATGACTCCTCTTTTGGGCATTTCGGTTTTGGATTCACACATGGGATCTTTCTTTATATCGATCAGGTGCTAAGAATCTAAGCCAAAGACTCACACAGGGCCAAGAGGCTGATTCAGACACACCCCTTTCTAAAGCAATTAGGCAAAGAGCCACAGGTGAGGCACATTCATTTCCATTTGAAAAATGTTTTCTTCCAGCTTCACAAAGGGGTGGCCTGAGGCAAAGAAATTCCTGAAATACAGGGAAATAGAACAAAAGGTAAGCAAAAGGCCCAAAGCACGGTTTTTCCACTGAGACTTTACTGGTCACACTGATATCTGAGTTTTCTTAGTTGCTCGCCATTCCCTTCAGCTATCCAGTACATGGCCATGTCACAGAGCTTGAAGGTGGTACTTCGCTTGGACACAAAACCATGAGCCTATTCTGGAGAGTGGTCAGAATTCAAAAATAAAACCAGACCTTAGGAAAATAGCAGGTGTTGCCCATCGATAAGGGAAGCCACAGTGCATTCATATATTCGGCTGGATGAATGCTGGGAAGCTTTCTACCACACAGGACACATCCATTCATGCATTCTCTTTTCTAATGTTTACAACCACGGACCCAATGGGATACACAGACATAGAAACACTTGCCTTATCAAATCACTTATTAGAAACAGTTCACTCCAAACCAAACAAACCGCCATTCCTACCTATTCTGAGAACATGAGACAAAAGCACAAACACACACCCACACCCACAAAGCACCTTCTTCCCCCAAGTAGGTCTCTGACTATCCGGAGTGTCCTCTGACTATTGGGCCATACTATGTTCCCCTGAAATTGCCTGCCCTGTTTCAGATCTGGTTTCCTTGGCCAACTCTGTAAAGTTGTCAGGAGGCAGCGGTGATCCAATACCTGCTTTCTCAGGAAAGGCCACTCTTCAGAGCTTTCCTGGCTTTTGGCCATCCTCATATCAGTAGGTACCAACAAAGACTGATTCTGTCCTTGGTAAATCCAAAGAAGTGAGACCACTGCTACTGGGACTGGAATGGGATTTGGGTGCCTGGCTTCCTTGATCCCAAGTTCAGAGAGTTCTATCACCAAGGATGTGAGGTGAGGTCTGAGGTCACTTCCTTCAGGAACTGAATGAGCTCACACCCTTGGCAACCACTTTGTCCTAACAGTTGCTTACAAGGGTCCCCTGAAATGAAGGCTGCCCCTACTTTCTGTGACAGTTTCACAAGTTAGAATGGTATATTAACCATAGGCAACCGGGAACAGCTCTCCACACAGCCTGGTTTGGTCCTTCTTCTCTACATTAAGAAGAGAGAGGATGATTCAGACATATCCCTTCATCCTGACCAGGTTGTTTGCAAGAGAAGATGACTTTTGCTCACTCAGTTCCTTCATAGCTGCCTACAACTTCTCCAGGGATCATTTTTGCATGTACCTTTGAGTTTCTTAGCAATAGGAAGTTCCCCTACATTCCTGTATTGTAAGACCTACTCTGTCCCTGCTCTTCTGTAAAGTTAGATTGAGGCAACAGTGTATGGTTAGGGTTAATAACAGGTTCAATTTGCATTAGGAATCATTCTGCTGGATGAATAATGGTATTGAAATCCTGCGATATTTACAAGAATATATAGGTGAAAATTAAGTATGAAAACAGAAATCTAGGTAAGATTTGAAGCCCAGAAGAGCATTGGGACCTTGATTGTGATACTGAGCTTTGATTTATTTTCTGCACAGATGTCTCAGATACATCAATATACAATGGCAAAGGTCCGTGTATTTTGGATGATTGATTGTCAAAGAGAACTTCCAGTCAAAAAGGGATAATCAGTAGGATTAGGAAGATAGTCGGTAGGTTTAGAAAGGAGAGTGAGCATAGGATTTGGACCAAAAATTCTTTAGCTATAGGGTTTCGGGTATAGAGTGAATTTAAATGTCACCACATGTGAAGAGTCAGTCACAATGATGAAATGGGGAAAATATGTAGGAAAGCAGATATCAATAGAGACATTAGGAAATCTGGCAAAGTGTAGTCGGTAGTGAAAGGTTAATAAAATAGGTACTTATCACTTCCTGTTTTCTGTATGCTTAATAAAACACTGTTGAAATCTTGAGAAATGTTTGCTAGTCTTGTTCCCAGAATGTGCTGTCCTCAGCTGCCAAACTGCAGAAAGTAATTCCTCACCCGGTTGCCCACAAACAGCTCACTCGCCCGGACCCATCAATAAACATCCTGCCCTGCCCTCTCCAAGGAAAGTATATAAGCTCTGCTTAAGCTGTTCTCAGGGCTCTCTGCTCTATTCAAGTGAACTCTGAGCCCCAGCATGCTGGACCCATAATAAACCCTTTGCTTTTGCATGAGACAGTCTCTTGGTGGTTTCTTCCCCGGACGCTCGCCTGACCTTTACATATGGAGGTTCCACTGAGATCCAGCAGCGGCAGATGAGAGACCCCAACGGGCTCCTCTCGGGGTATGTAAGGTGCCTCTTTCTAGTTTCAGGTTTCAGGTTAGGGCTTGGCAAATGGCTGTTGATGAAGAGTGTGAGCTCTCTCCGACGGTGGCTGAGAGACATGTCATAGAGCCACAGGCCACGTCACTGGGGGACTCCCCAGAGGACTCGGGAAATCGAGGAACAATAGTCTCCTCGACTCAGTGATATTTTGTTTCAGATTCGGTATTGCCAGCCCATAGGGTTTTGCCGGCTACTCAGTCCTGGTCTCAGTGTTGGACGTCCATTGCCTGTCTTTATTGTATTGTCTTGTCTGTGTCGTGTGTTGTTGCTTTTACTGATTGTTTATCTTTCATTATGGGATAGAGCACTTCAATGCCTCTTTTGCTGACCCTTGATCATTGCACCAAAGTCCGCTTAAGGGCTCAGAATCTTTCTTTTTCAGTTAAACGCTGGACCTGGCAGACTCTCTGTGCCTCAGAATGGCCCACCTTTGGATTCAGATGGCCCCTAGAAGGATCTTTCTACTTCCCACTAATTTAAAAAGTCAGAGATATTGACTTTCAGCCAGCGCCACATAGACATCAGGATCAAGAGACATATATCTTAACTTTGCAGGACCTCTGCAATTCTCCTCCTCCATGTGTGAAGCTTTTCCTTGCCCCTGCCCCCGCTCCTACTCTTTCCGTCATGCTCTCTCAAACCTTCTGCTTCTCCTCCTCCTTCAACCTCTGTTCTCCCTGAGTCACAAGATTTTACTCTACTGGACTCTCCTCCTACTACTTATTCCCTGCCCTCGTCCCCCAACCCCCAACACCCTCTAAGTAATTCCCCTGCTGCTGTCTCAGCCTCTCCGCCATTGGAGGAAGCTAAGCGAGCCCAGCGCACTCCAGATAACTCCCCTGCGGAAAACACAGCCCCTCCTTTCCTGGAGGTTGCTGGCCCGGCTAAAGGAATTTGCCGGCGTTGAATGATTGAAATCCCTGGAACTCACGTGATGCTCCCTCTCCATTTCTAAGAAACAATGATTGATGACAACCATGGGGGAAAAATGCAAGCCTACCGGTATTTACCTTTCTCCTCTTCAGACCTAAATAACTGGAAAAATAACAATCCCCCTTTTACCGAGGACCCCACCTGGGTCTCAGGTGTGGTTGAGTCATTGATGTTTTCACACTAGCCTACTTGGGATGACTGCCAACAACTCCTAGGGACTCTCTTCATGACAGAGGAACAAAAGAGAATCTTCCTGGATTATAGGAAAAAATATTCTCGGACCAGATGGGTGACCGACAAAACTTCCCAACATATGCAAAGCCGCCTTTCCCTTGCACCGACCCAACTGGGACCCCAAAACCTGTGAAGGTAATGAGCATCCTTCCTCTTATTGCCGGGCTCTAATAGTGGGTATCTTAGTGGCCGCTAGGCGACCAACTATTTTGGCCAAGGTAAGAGAGATTATTCAAGGGACTGATGAATGTCCCTCCATGTTCCTACAGAGAATTATGGAGGCATATAGCATATTTAATCCTTTCGATCCTCAGGGAGAGAATCAAAAGGCATCTGTCATGGTGGCCTTTATTCGGCAAGCTGTTCTGGATATTAAAAGACAGTTACAATGCTTAGATGGGTTACAAGATATGACTTTGAGAGGTTTAGTCAGAGAAGCCAAGAAGGTATACTATAAGAGAGAAACTGAGGAAGACTAGGGAGCAAAGGGAGGATAAAAGAAAGAAAAGACAGACTAAGGCATTGACTAAGATCCTGGTCACAACAACAAATAGACCAGAAATTAAGAAACATGGAGACAGGAAGGGACACCGGGGCCCACACAAGAGGCCACCTCTGGCCTCAATTCAATGTGCCTACTCTAAAAAAAAGGACACTGGGCTAAAGAGTGCCCTAGAAAGAGACAGCCAGGCCAGCTGGACATTCTGACTCTGTAGGATTACTAAGAAAGTCGGGGCTCAGATCCTCTCCCCGAGCTCAGGGTAACTTTTGAAGTGGAGGGGACCCCAGTATACTTTGAAGTGGATACAGGGGCAAGATATTCTGCCTTTAAGGCCCCATTGGAACCTCTATCAAATAAAAGGTCTCTAATTCAAGGGGCTAATGGCAGTAAATATCGGGCTTGGAAAACTAAGAGGACCATGGACCAGGGGAAAGGAAAAATCCATCACTCATTCCTAGTAATCCCAGAATGCACGGCCCATTGATTGGCAGAGATCTGATCACAAAGCTCTGGGCCAAAATAACTTTTTACCCTGAAGGCCCCCAAGTGGAATTTCTAAATCCTTCAGTAAAAACTCCTATAATCACGACTCTAACTATGTCAGTAGAAAATGTACATCAAATCACTCACCTTGGTTCAAAGAAACTGCATTCATTTCTGAAGGATCAAGAACAGAGTTTTCCATTAACCAACTCACAGTGAAAGGAAACAACTGAATGGATAACAAAAGCCTGTTGGGTCCATCAATTGGTTAATTCTTACCCTTCCAAGCTTCCTGCAGGAAAGCACCTACGAGGAACCAGACCAGGACAATTCTGGGAAGTGGACTTTACTGAAATTAAGCCAGCAAGGAATGGACTTAAATATCTCCTAGTCTTTGTAGATACATTTTCAGGATGGATTGAAGCCTTCCCCCCCGCCAAAAAAAAGAAAAGAAAAGAAAAAAAAATGAAACAGCGCAAATGGTGGTCAAGAAGATCCTGGAAGATATTTTTCCAAGGTACGGCCTGCCTAAAGTAATAGGGTCTGATAATGGACCGGCGTTCGTGGCCCAGGTAACTCAGAGGTTAGCAAGGACCCTGGGGATTAATTGGAAGTTACATTGTGTTTACAGACCCCCGAGTTCAGGACAGGTAGAAAGAATGAATAGAACCATTAAAGAGACCATAACGAAATTAAACTTAGAGACCGGCATAAAAGATTGGACTATGCTCCTGCTTTATGTACTGTTTCATGCAAGAAATACTCAATCTATTTCTTTGTGTAACCTCACACCCTGTGAAATTCTCTATGGTGTCCCTCCTCCAGTAAGGGACCTACCCCAACTCTAAGACCTAACGATTCCTTCCACACCCCCTTGCTTAACAGACTTAAAGCTCTTGAAAGAACTCAGGGATACCTGTGAAAACAGATGGCCACTGCCTACCAATCTGGGGATGAGGGGACTCTACAGCGATATCAAGTAGAGACTTCGTCTATGTAAGACGACATCTGGTGTCCTCCCTGGAACTCCGCTGAAAAGGACCATACCAGGTGCTACTTATAACACCTACAGGGTAAAGGTAGTCAAAATCACTTCCTGGATCCCTACCTCTCATCTCAAGCCGGTGTCCTGTCCAGACTCTGGCTGGAAACTGGAAAAGACTGGAAACCCTTTCAAATTGTGGATTCGCTGTGTGGATAAGGCTATAGACTCTCCCCTTGACCACCAGTAGTCCTAACCCTCATAAGCCTGTTCAGCAGCGATGGCTGATCACAAATCCTACTGGAACGGAAGTATGGTCTATCTTGCATACAGCCCGTTTAGGGACCTGGTGGCCATCTCTCCAGCCAGACATTTGTCAGCTGCATATAGGTCTTCCCGATTGGGATATCCCTAATGAAGAGGATCCCACTAAAATTCCATTAAATTCCTTCCATACCATAGATAATGGAAACAAACATTATTGATGTAGGGACACGCGAGCCAGATGCTGGTTGGCTAGCCTAGATTACTATGTTTGCCCAGTGTACTATCAAAGCCACAAACAGTCAAGTCTGTGTGCGGGGAACGCCAACATCTTCTGTAAGTCATGGGGATGTGAGCATACAGGGACTGCCACATGGAACCCAAACTACTCATGAAATTCTCTACACAGCATTGGCCATATTACCAATTAGACAACCAAAACCGATGGCCCCCAGAGGGGTCTCTAGATCCTCAAATTCTGTGTGACCTTTTTAACTTCTGCAAGTGCTCAAAAGGGTGAAAGGAGATTCCTCTATGTGGAGGCCTTTTCTCTTCTTTGCTCACATCGTGAACTATGCTTCTCCAATACATGCTCACCCTCAGCCTTCTGCTCTAGACTCTCTGTTGTCACTCCCACCTCATCAACTTGATTTCTCCCCTCCAATTACTATATTAAAAACCCAAACCTCCACCGTTTCTCAGACCATTGCCCCCTTGCTGAGGTAGCAGGTACTGAGGTAACCCTCCACTCACTCACTCCTCTCTTCTCCTGTCAGTGCCCACACTGGGTCCCACCAGGTCCTCTTACCAGCTAACCCAAAGCTCAAACCAGCTGAGAAGAGCCCTCAGACCCCTATCCAAGATGTAATGAAAATGGCCTTTAAAGTTGCTTTGCCATCACTGAAAACAGGTTACTAAGAATTTAAAGTCCCTTACAGGCTTTTTGGGATACTCACTCCCATCTCCCGCTCTGTTCTACCCGTTCTACTACTCATGTTTTTGTTGCTAGGAAGATCTCAAAACCCTTTTCCATTATTTTTTTACATCTCTCCTTCCTCATTCTCAGATCCAAAGAGCTGCTCTCAGCCCTGCATTCCCCGTCTTCCCCCTCTGTACCAGGCCCACAGGAAAGTCTTAACTGACCTTATCCAGAAGTTTTCACCATGGCTAACTTTAGGACTTTCAGCAAAAGAGTCACTATAAAAGAGTTCAGTGTAGATAAACTTCCTCTTTTTGTGTTGCCCTGGTCTACCTGGCAACTGGCTGAAAAAAATCAGCACTCCTGAGCTAGACACACCCTTACTAGTTTTTCACAACATATGTGATCAAGGCTTCTGTCCTTTAGCTGGGGCTTCATAGAGATGGCTACATTGCTAAGATGAATAAGTTACAAACTGGGCTCCATGGAAACAGCTGGCAGGGGGAAAAAAGGGGAAAAAAAAGCTCTCCCCCACCCAGGTGTCCTTGAAAATTTAACTTGCCCAGAACTGAGGAAAAATCAGAAACAAAAACTGCTCTTTGTGAACTTCTGCAGACTGTGAACTTCAGAGCCCCTTCCCTTACATGTTGGGTACAAAATTCTGAAACTACCTAAACTTGGGTTTCAGGGGATTAATTGATTACAACAGGAGCAATGCCCTCTGAATCTGGTTGCAACCAAATATGACTGTTTCCTTGTCTTTGGTGCTATCTTAGGTGCCTTGCCTTGTCCGTCCCTACAACAATATAATTCTATATACTTAAACGTTGTTTATGTTTTTATGAAATGGTCAACAGAAGTGATTAATTGTGTAATGGTGCAGATGTTTCCCAGAGTGCTCTATTATGACGCAGGTTCATTGGAAGATCAAATAGAGGGGCATACAACCCGGTTCAGTTGGGAACATATATCTCTCACCTTAGCCATTCTATTATGAATAGGAGTTGCTGCCTGGGTTCGCACAGGAACCACTGCCCTGGTCCATGGGACACAACAAATGACCCAATTAGAAGAAGCAATAGATCAAAACTTAAACATATTAGAAAATTCCATCACAACTTTGCAGGAATCTTTTACCTCTCTCTTTGAAGTTGTTTTACAGAAAAGTCGAGGTTTGGACCTCCATTTCATGAGAGAAGGGAGCCTTTGTGCTGCATTGAGGAAAGAATGTTTTTTTTTTTTTTTTTTTTTATGTCGACCATACTGGAGTTGTAACAAACCCTAGGAGTAAATTAAAAAGATGCCTTGAAGAGCATCAAAGAGAGATAGAGACCCAAAATTGGTGGTTTGAGTCTTGGTTTACACACTCCCCCTGGTTAACTACGTTTTAATCAACCCTGGCCGGTCCAATAATAATCCTCATTTTATTGCTTACTATAAAACCCTGTTTCTCAACCATGTAATTTCTTTTCTCCAAGCTCAAATTGGACAAGTTAAACTTATGTTAATACCCCACTAGCATACATAAAATGTGACACCCCCCAACAATCACTTTTATGATTAAAAGTAGCCAGAAGAAGAAGTGGGGAATGAAATGTTAATAAAATATGTACTTGTCACTTCCTGTTTTTCTGTATGCTTAACAAAACACTGTTGAAATGTTGAGAAATGTTTCCTAATCTTGTTCCCAGAATGTGCTGTCCCCAACTGCCAAACTGCAGAATGTACTCCCTCACGCGTTTACACACAAACCGCTAACTCCCCCTGACCCATCAATAAACTTCCCTCCCTGCCCTCTCCAAGAAAATTATATAAGTTCTGCTTAAGATGTTCTCAGGGCTCTCTGCTCTATTCAAGTGAGCTCTAAGCCCCAGCATACTGGACCCCAAATAAACCCTTTCTGTTGCATGAGATAGTCTCTTGGTGGTCTCATCCTCTGACACTCGCCCTACATTTACTTGGATGATTGAATGTAGATGAGAACATCCATTCAAAAGTGATAGTCGGTAAAATTAGGAAGATAGTCGGTAGGTTTAGGAAGAAGAGTGAGTATAAAATTTGGAACAAAAGTTCTTTAGCAATAGGGTTTCGGTTACAGAGTGAATGTAAATGTCAACACAAGTGAAGAGTCAGTCACAATGATGAAGTGGAGAAAATATGTTGGAATGCAGATATCAATACAGACATTACAAAATCAGGAAAAGTATAAAGTCAGTGATAGGATTAGACATTTTCAACAGGGTTGAGTTTGAATATATAATCTTAGGAAGAAACGAATATGTAGTCATCAATAGGATTGATATTTGAGAGCAATAGGCAAATTGGACATTGATGTTTTTAGTAATCCATGTTCACTTTCCATTTAGGCTTTGGTACAAATATAAGTTTGACCTTTGAATTTTGTGTCCAGAATATTACTGTGATAACATGTATATATAGATCGGGTGACATAAGTATTTCTTCCACCATTTTTGGGAGCAATATTTTGAAGACTTATAAATTAGTATTTGGGGTACAAACAGGTGTACCCAGTGTCTATGAATATAGAGATAATGCATGAATAGACCAACTGTAAATAAGTAATATAACTGGTTCCACTTTAAATGGTGGATTGAATTGATATCTGAAAATATAAAAAAATCGTATATTGATATACAATCATTCATTCCAACAAGTTATACATCAATGTTAATATTAGGGTTATGGTTTATCATGAAGGGTGTGTGAGTTTTGCTTCAATGTGATTATAAAAATCGAAAATAATGTGTTTGTAAAAAAGAATCTTGAGAAGACCAGTCAAGAAATATGGAAGAATACATGTGTTCTAAAGTAGGAAGTGATTGAAAGTGAAAAAATGCCTATAATTTTGTGATCTTTTTGATGAAATATATATCCTATGATGTGCATAAACTGAAGAAATAGTAATGTACCAGTGTTGAATTAAAATGAACATCAAAATACACATCATGTTCCATATGAATCTTCTTGCATTGAGGTTAAACTGGGTCAGTTACTCTAGATATATTAGGATTTGTATGCAACATTCACTGAAGTTAGTTTTCAGTACTAAAAACAAAAAAGTATTTCAGGTGGATGAATATTTCTGAGAATAATATTTAGAAAAGATGATCATAAATCCACATACATGAATATGAATGAATTAAGGGAGTGTATATTAAGATACAAATATTTCATATTTTGAAAAATCTGGAGAATGTGTGTATGTATATATATATATATATATATATATATATATATATATATATATATATACACACACACACACACACACACACACACATATATATACATACAAACACACATATATATACATACACACACACATTAAAAACTAGCAATATATATGCTATTCGAAATTCATCATGAAATATATATCATTCACAGATCTAAAAATATTCATTTTACTGAACATGGATTTATATATAATGTTGTAAAACTAGGAAGCTCACCCATTGGTTATATTTTCAGTTCCAACAGCGTTTAGGAGGAGTGATCTTCTCTCACAATTTGTATCTGCCAAGTCGTTCACCTCACAAGAATGTAGGTGTGGTACCAGGTAGGATTCTATATGTGTTTATTGCTGTTGCATTGGGAGTTTAGTAATTGCTTCATGGAATCCAAGGAGTTCAACTGGGACACAGTGCTGGAGCGAGTTCTCTCAGGTGTGGTGCGTTAGGGTATGCAGGAGAATGCACCAACCAGGCTTCTATCCCACATAACTTGCCCCCTTAAACATAGCAACCTGATTGTAAACATTGCCCTGAAACGTCACCATATAACAAGATGCCTTTGCATAGGAGGGTCTGCTGATTGCACCATGTCAGTCACAAGCCATTTGGAAGCCAATGGCAGATCCACATGGCCCCACCACAGATGTTTTTTCACACACCTGCCAACCACTACTCTAGGACAACTACTCAGCAGGCTTCAACTTATTTTCATGAAACCCAATCAATCAAGGCACTGTCTGGTACACTCATGATCAGCAACAGAATATCCAATGGTTCTCCAGTGCCACCAGGTCATGGGAAATTGAAAATTTTCATGGTATTTATCTAGCCATTTTTCACGGATGAAGTTGGATGCACTGTGGGTTTCAATTCATTCAGGAACCATTAAATGTTGAGGAAACTCATTTCAATGTAAGTTCTGGAGAATTCTCACAGGCAAGGCTTCCCAAAGAGTGGCCAAAAGGTCACATGAAGCCAGGGCCATTGAGGTCTAAAATGTGATGTCATTGTCTGTTTTGACTCTCAACAATGGCTTCCAAGTCTTTCAGAATAAAATCATGTGATATCCTGGTTGAGATCAGAGTGCCCTGTGGAAAGCTACCCTGGGCCTTCATCTCAGTTTCCAAGGATGACTCTCATGCGTGGCTTCCTCAAATCCCAACACAATTCATTGCAATACTTCTCTGAGGTGAGTTCCAGAACTCAGTCTCTAAGGGGAATCACACCAGAGTTCAAGCCCAGGTGGACCCAGTCATCTCTTCCAACTGCCACACAAATGACCACAATAAAACCGAAATTCTCCCACATGGTCCTCATCTTCTTCCATATTGACACTCATCATAACCTCTGGCTGGAGGTGTCCATGAGGGACGCAGCCCAAGACAGTGTCCAAAATAAGCTCCGTTGCTCCTCATTTGCCTAAATTCAGGGTGGCCTGGACACCCTTCCTTTGTACCAGGAGTGATCAAAAAGGCCTGCCTGTCATACTGCTCCACTTTTCCCATTTGAGGCCTATTGAGTGTCACTTAAAGATACTTTATGTGAATTGGAGTGATGAGAAAACCTAAGCACCTACGGGATAGCCTCAGAAGGGCTTTGACGAACTCATCTGACCCAAATGATCCCTATTCTCACTTGATGGAATTCAGGAACCTTACAGAGGAAGGCAGAAGACTTCATCCACAATTACAGCTCTTTTTGCCATTTTTGATTTGGATGCACACATGGGATCTTTCTTTAGATCCATCAGGTGCTGAGAATCTAAGTCAAAGAATCACACTGGGCCAAGAGGCTGATTCAGACACAACTCTTTCCAAATCAATTAAGTAAAGAGCCAAAGGTGAAGCCTATTTATTTCCATTTGAAAACTATTTTCTTCAGGATTCACAAAGGGGTGGTGTGAGACAAAGACTTCCTGACTCTCAGGGCAACAGAACAATAGGTAAGCAAATGGCCCAAAGCAGGGTTTCTCCACTGAGACTTTCCTGGTCAACTGATATCTGAGTTTTCTCAGATGCTCGTCATTTCCTTCAGCTATCCAGAACATTGCCTTGTCACAGAGCTTGGGTGTGGTACATAACTTAGACACAAAACCATGAGCCTATTCTGGAGAGTGTCCAGAATTCTGGAGGAAAACAGCAACTTAAGAAGGTAGCAGGTATTGCCCATTAATAAGGCAATCCACAGTCCATTCATAAAATGGGCAGGATGAATGCTGGGAAGCTTTCTACTAGACAGGACATATCCATTGATGCATTCTCTTTTCTAATGTCTACAACCACAGACACAGTGTGATACACAGACCCAGACCCAGAAACACTTGCCTTGTTAAACGACTTACTAAAAACAGTTCACTCCAAACCAAACAAACTGACTTTTCTTCCTATTCTCAGAACATGAGACAAAACCACAAACCCACACCCACACCGACAATGACACCTTCTTCCCCCAAATAGGTATGAGACTATCCGGAGTATCCTCTGACTGGTGGGCCATACTATGTTCCTCCGAAATGTCCTGTCCTGTCTCAGATCTGGTCTCCTTGGCCAACTCTGTGAAGTTGTCAGGAGCCAGGAGTGAGCCACTACCTGCTTTTCCAGGAAAAACCCCTCTTCCAAGCTTTCCAGGCATTTGGCTTCCTCACCTTAGTAGGTACCAAGAAAGACTGATTCTGTCCTTGGTAAATCCAAACAAGTGAGACCACTGGGACTGGGACTGGGACTGGATCTGGGTGCCTGGCGTCCTGGATCCCATGTTCAGAGAGTTCCATCAATAAGGAAGTGCTTTGAGGTCATTTCCTTCAGGAACTGAATGAGATCACTGCCTCGGCAACCACTTTGTCCTAAGAGTTTCTTCCAACGGTCCCATGAGATGGAGGCTGCTCCTACTTCCTGTGACACTTTCACAAGTTAGAATGGTATATCAACCATAGGGAACCAGGAACAGCTCTCCACACAGTCTTGGTTTGTCCATCTTCTCTACATTAAGATGAGAGAGGCTGATTCAGAAACATCCCTTCATCCTGACCAGGTTGTTTGCAATGGAAGATAACTTTTGCTCTCTCAGGTCCTTCATACCTGCCTACATCTTCTCCAGTGATCATTTCTGCATGGAGCTTTGAGGTTCTCAGCAGATGGAAGATCCACTACATTCCTGTATTGTAAGATCAACACTGTCCCTGCTCTTCTGTAAACATGTTATTAACACAAACAGTGTATGGTTAGTGTTAATAACATGTTCCATTTGGGTTAGGAATTATTCTGCTGCATGAATAATGGTATTGGAAACTTGTGATTATTTTAAGAATATAGAGATGAAATATGTGTATGAAAAAAGAAATCTAAGTAAGATTTGAAGCCCAGAAGGGCATTGGGCCCTTAATTGTGATACTTAGCGTTGAATTACATTCTGCACCGATGTCTCAGATAAATCAATATACAATAGCATAAGACCTTGTACCTTGAATGATTGAATGTAGAAGAGAACATCCAGTCAAAAAGGGATACTCGGTAAGATTAAGAAGATAGTTAGTATGTTTAGGAAGAAGAGTGAGTATAGGATTTGGAACAAAAGTTCTTTAGCAATAGGTTATTTATTAGGGTGTGAATGTAAATGTCAGCACATGTGAAGAGTCAGTCACAATGATGAACTGGGGAATATATGTAGGAAAGCAGATAGCAATAGAGACATAATGAAATCAGGCAAAGTATAAAGTGAGGGATAGGATTAGACATTTTCAATTGGGTTGAGTTTGAATATATAATTTTAAGAAGAAACACATATGTAGTCACCAATAGGATTGACATTTGAGAGCATTAGGGAACCTGGACATGGATGTTTTTAGTAATCCATGTTTTCTTTCCATTTGGGCTTTTATACAATCATAAGTGTGACCTTTGCATTTTGTGTCCAGAATATTTCTGTGATTAAATGTATATAAAGATCAGGTGACATGAGTCCACATCCACCATTTCAGGGAGCAATATTTTGAAGACGTATAAATTAGTATTGGGGGTACAAAGAGGTGTACACTGTGTCTATGAATATAGAGATAATGCATGAATAGACCATAGTGTGAATAAATAATATAACTGGTTCCACTTTAAATATTGGATAGAATTGATATCTGAAAAGATATAAGAAATCTTATATTGACATACAATCATTCATTCAAACCAGTTATACATCTAATGGTAATATCAGAGTGATAATTAATGTGAATGGTATGTGAGTTTTGCTTCAAAAGTGATTATGAAAATCAAAATTAATGTGTTTGGTATAAAATCTCATGAAAAGACCAGTCAAGAAACTTAGAGGAATACATGTGTTCTGAAGCAGGAAGTGATTGAAAGTGAAACAAATGCCTATAAATTTTTGAACTTGTGGATGAAATGATATATCTATGATGTCCATAAACTGAAAAAATAATAATGTACCAATATTGAATAAAAATAAACTTCAAAATACACATCATGTCCCGTAGGATTCTACTTGCATTGATGTTAAACTGATTCAGTTACTGTAGAAATATTAGGATTTGTAAGCTCCATTCACTGAAGTTAGTTTTCAGTACAAGGAAATAAATATGTATTTCAGGCAGATGAATATTTCTGAGAATTATCTTGTGAAAAGTTGATTATAAACCACATATAGAAACATGAGTGAATTTAGGGAGTGTATAATAAGACATTAAGACATATATATTTCATATTTTGAAAAATCTGGACAGTATATATATATATATATAGATAGATAGATAGATAGACACACACTGACATTATAATGTAGCAATATAAATGCTAATCGAAATTCACCGTGTAATACATATCATCCACATATCCAAAAATATTCATTTTACTGAACATCGATTTATATATAATGTTGTTCATCTAGGAAATTCACCAATAGGTTTAATTTTCAGTTCCATCATTATTTAGGGGGAGTGATATCTTATCACAATATGTATCTTTCAAAATCAGCGAGCTTACAAAAATGTACTTGTGATACCAGGTAGGATTCTAAATATGCATAAAAAATACATGTGATGAATAGGCTACAGAGAATGGGAGACAGAAATTTACATATGTGTTAACTTTAAAAACTCATGGAGAACTATTACAATGAAAAGTTTACTAGATTTATAACACATACCCTTGATAAAGCAGAAGGGAAGTCCAAGTATACACCATGCCTCCTATGAACGGCCTGTATTTCTATTCTGTTAGGTTTCTTGTTCTCCATCATATTAGGATTAGTAGTCAGAGTCTAGTAGGTTATGGGTTAATGTCAGGGATTCAGTATTTCAAATGGAAAATATGAAAATGAATCTAATGTGTATGCAAATATGTGCTACACAAAAATCATCCCACTCTCATCCAGAACAATGCCTTGACATAACCTTCGCCCCAATTAAGACACAATTAGTGGAGAAGAGTTAGAAAATCTGTGAATACGTATGTGGAAATGAAAATGCTCAGGAGTTCACAGCCTTGGAGGCGGTAGAGAAATTTCCAAAAGTATGGGATAGGGTAAATACTCCACAAATATGGAGTTCTGCTTGCCTAATGACTCTTTGAGAAACTGCCTTTGAAGTTGGGACCTTGTAATATATGTTGTTGTCAGGAGCTTCAGCTTCCTTTGTAGTGAGACAATCAAAGCTGGATCTGCATATATGTGACCTGAAGGACATGCTTTCTTATTTTCTAGTGAACATGAGGCAGCAGCTCTGAATTCCCTCATTGTAGGTAAACTGTGGCCACTGGGAGCTAAGTGTCTCCTCGTGTGGACTGAGAAGCCATTTGGTCATCCTCCACTTTTCCTGGTGATTCTTACTGCTGCACTGGGAGTTTGGTATTGGCATCAGTAAATACCATGAGTTCAACGGGGACACAGTGCTGGAGGGAGTACTCTCACGTGTGGTGGGTCAGGGTGTGCAGGAGAATGCCCCAACCAGGCTTCTATTCAACAAAGCTTGCCTCCTTGTCTGCAGCAACCCAATTCTGAACATTGCCCTAAAACCTCTCAATGTAACAAGATGCCTTAACATATAAGGGTCTGCTGGCTGCACCATGTCAGTCACAAAGCATTTGGAAGCCAATGGCAGATCCATGTGGCCCCATCACAGATGTTTTATCATACACCTGCAAACCACTGCTCTAGGCCCACTACTAAGCAGGTTCCAACGTACTGGCACCTTTGTTCTACACCATTTTCATGAAACCCAGTAAATCAAGGCACTGTCTGGTACACTCATGATCAGCAACAGAACATCCAAAGATTCTCCAGTGCCACCTGCTCTTGGGAATTTCAAATATTCCATGGTATTTATCTAGCCATTTTTCAAGGATGAAGTTGGTGTCACTGTGGGTTTCAATTCATTCAGGAACCATTAAATGGTGAGGAAGCTCATTTCAATGAAAGCTCAGGAGAACTCTCACAGGCAAGTCTTCCCAAAGAGTGGCCAAAAGGTCAAATGAAGCCTGGCCCATTGAGGTCTACAATGTGAGTTCCATGTGTGATTTGACTCTCAAGTTTGGCTGCCAAGTTTTTCAGAATGAAATCATGTGATATCCTAGCTGAGATTCCCAGTGCTCTGTGGAAAGCCATCCTGGGCCTAAATCTCAGTCTCCAAGGGCAATTCTCATGCGTGGCCTTCTAATATCCCAACAGAATTCATGGTAATACTTCTCTGAGTTCAGTTCCAAAACTCAGTCTCTACGGGGAATCAAACCATAGTTCAAGCCCAGGTTGACCCAGGAATCTCTTCCTACTGCCACACAACTGACCACAATTAATACCAAAACACTCCCACATGGACCTCATCTTCTTTTATATAGACACACATCATAACCCCTGGGTTGAGGTTTCCATGAGGGGTGCATACCAAGACAGTGCCCAAAATAATCTCCCTTGCCTCTAATTTGCCTAAAGTCAGGGTGGCCTGGAAACCCTTCCTGTTAACCAGGAATGAGCAAATAGCCCTGCCATTAATACTGATCTACTTCTCCAAATAATCACACTGGGAAAATATGCTGATTAAGACACATCTCTTTACAAAGCAATAAAACAAAGAGCCACAGGTGATGCCTATTCATTTCCATTTGAAAACTCTTTTCTTCAGGATTCACAAAGGGGTGGCCTAAGGCAAAGACCTTCTAGATATTCACAGCACCAGAACCATAGGTAAGCAAAATTCCCAAAGCAGGGTTTCTCCACATAGACTTTACTGTTCACACTGATATCTGAGTTTCCTGAGATGCTCCCATTTCCTTCAGCTCTCCAGTACATGGCCATGTCACAGAGCTTGGAGGTGGTACATATCTTGGACAGAAAACCATGAGCCTATTCCGGAGAGTGGCCAGAATTCAGGAATAAAACAGGAAATTAGGAAGTTAGTCATTGCTACCCATCCATAAGGAAAGCTGCAGTCCAATCATGAATCGGGCAGTATGAATTTTGGGAAGCATTATACTAGACAGGACACATTCATTGATGCGTTATGTTTTCTAATGTCTACAACTACAAACACAGTGGGATACATTGACATAGAAACACTTGCCTTGTCAAACGACTTACTAGAAACAGTCCACTTCAAATCAAACAAACTGCCTTTCCTACCAATTCTCAGAACATGAGACAAAACAACAAACTCACACCCACAACAACATAGGACTTTCTTCCCCCAAGTAGGTCTTTGACTCTCCGGAATTTCCTCTGAATGTTGTACCATACTATGTTCCCCCAAAATGCCCTGTACTGTCTCAGAGCTGGAATTTTTGGCCAACTCTTTGAAGTTGTCAGGAGCCAGCTTTGAGCCACTACCTTCTTTCTCAGGGAAGGCCACTCTCCAAAGCTCTCCTGGCATTTGGCCATTCTCAAATCAGTAGGTACCAAGAAAGACTGATTCTGTCCTTGGTAAAACCAAACAAGTGAGCCCACTGGGACTGGGTCTGGGACTGGTTCTGTGTGCCTGGCTTCCGGGATTCCAAGTTCAGAGTGTTCCAAGACCAAGGAAGTGAGATAGGTCACTTCCGTTCGGAACTGAATGAGGTCACTGGTTTGGCAACCACTTTGTCCTAACAGTTCCTTCAAAGGGTCCCATGAGATGGAGGCTGCCCCTACTTTCTGTGACACTTTCACAACTTAGAATGGTATATCAACCATAGGCACCCAGGAACAGCTCTCACACAGATCTGGTTTGGTCCATCTTCTCTTCATTAAGAAGAGAGAGGCTGATTCACACACATCCCTTCATCCTAACCAGGTTGTTTGCCTTACAAGATGACTTTTGCCCTCTCAGGTCCTTTATAGCTGCCTTCATCTTCCCCAGGGATAATTTCTGCATGGACCTTTGAGGTTCTCAGCGGGGGGAAGATCCCCTATATTCCTCTATATTAAGACCAACTCTGTCCCTGTTCTTCTATAAAGTTAGATTGAGGGAACAATGTATGATTAGGGTTAATAACATGTTCAATTTGAGTTAGGAATCATTCTTCTGGATGAATAATGGTATTGGGAACCTGGGATATTTATAAGAATATAGATGTGAAATATAAGTATGAAAACAGAAATCTAGGTAAGATTTTAAGCCCAGAAGGGCATTGGGTCCTTGATTGGAATACTTAGCATTGAATTTCGTTCGCACAGATGTCTCAGATAAATCAATATACTATGGCATATCACCTTGTACCCTGGATGATTGAATGTAGAAGAGTTCATCCAGTCAAAAAGGGATAGTTGTTAGGATTAGGAAGATAGTCGGTCTGTTTCAGAAGAAGAGTGAGTATAGGATTTGGACCAAAAGTTTAATAGCCCTAGGTTTTCGGTTAGAGAGTGAATGTAAATTTCAGCACATGTGGAGAGTCAGTCACAATGATGAACTGGGAAAATTATGTAGGAAATCAGATATCAATACACACATTATGAAACCAGGCAAAGTATAAAGTGAATGATAGGATTAGACATTATCAATAAGGTTGAGTTTCAATATATAATTTAGGAAGAAACAAATATGTAGTCACCAATATGATTGACATTGGAGAGCATTAGGCAACCTGGACATGGATGTTTTTAGTAATCCAGGATCACTTTCAATCTAGGATTTGCTACAATCAGAAGTGTGACCTTTGCATTTTGTGATCAGAATATTACTGTGATAAAATGTATATGTAGATCAGGTGACATGAGTATTTCTTCTAACATTTCTTGGAGCAATATTTTGAAGAGATATAACCTAGTATTGGGGGTACACAGAGTTGTACCCTGTGTCTATGAATGTAGAAGAAATGCATGAATTGACAATACTGTGAATAAAAAATATACTGTTTCCACTTTAAATCATGGATTTAATTGATATCTGAAAATACGTAAGAAATCTTATATTGATATACAATCATTCATTCCAACGAGTTATACATCTAATGGTAATATTAGGGTTATGTTTTATAATGAAGGGTGTGTGAGTTTAGCTTCAAAAGTTATTATGGAAATGGAAAATAATGTGTTTGGAAAGAAATCTCATAAAAAGATGAGTCAAGAAATATAGAGGAATTCATATGTTCTGAAGCAGGATTTGATGGTAAGTATAAAAAAAGCGTATAAATTTCCTAACTTGTGGATGAAATATATATCCTATGATGTGCAAAAACTGAAAAAATAGTAATGCACCAGTGTTGAATGAAAATGAACGTCAAAATACACATCATATCCCATAGGAATCTACTTGCATTGATGCTAAACTGGGTCAGTTACTGTAGAAATATTATGATTTGTATGCAGTATTCACTGAAGTTAGTTTTCAGTAGTAGGAAACAAATACGTATTTCAAGTGGATGAATTTTGATGAGAATAATCTTGTGAAATGTTGACTATAAATTTACATATATGAACACGAATGAATTTAGGGAGTGTATAATAAGAAACATATATTTCATATTTTGAAAAATCTTGAGAGTGTATATATATATATAGATATGTGTGTGTGTGCATTTATGTATATATATATATATATATATATATATATATATATATATATATATATACACACACACACACACACACACACACACACAGACACTAAAATGTATCAATATGCATGTCAATCGAAATTCACTATGAAACATATATCATCCACAGATCCAAAAATAATCATTTTACTGAACATGGATTTATGTATAATATTGTTAAACTAGGAAGTTCACCCATAGGTTGAATTTTAAGTTCCAACAGCGTTTAGGAGGAGTGATCTCTTCCCATGATTTGTATCTCCCAAGACAGCCAAACTCACAAGGATGTACGTGTGATACCAGTTATGTTTCTATATTTGCATATAAAAATACATGTGCTGAACAGGCTACAGAGAAAGGGAGACAGGAATTCACATATTTGTTAACTTTAAAAACACATGGAGATCCATTTCAATTAAAAATTGACTAGATTTATAACACCTACACTTTATCATGCAAAAGGAAAGTCCAACTATACACCATGCCTTCTCTGAACTGCTTTCATTTCCATTCTGTTTGGTTATTTTTGTCCACCATTTTAGGATTAGTAGTCAGAGTCTATTAGGGTATGGGTTAGTGTCAGGAATTCAGTAATTTGAATGGAAAATAGGAAAATGAATCCAATGTGTATGCAAATATGTGCTACACAAAAATATTCCCACTCTCATCCAGAACATTGCCTTTACATTACCTTTGCCCCAAATAAGACACGATTAGAGAAGAAGAGTTAGGAAATCTGTGAATACATATCTGAAATGGAAAATATTCAGGAGTTCACAATATTGGATGTGGTAGAGGAGTTTCCAAAAGTAAGGGACAGGGTAAACACTTCACAAACATGGAGCTCATTGGGCCTAAAGACTCTTGAGAAACTGCCTCTGAGGTTGGGCACTTGAAATATATCTTGTTGTCAGGAATTTTAGCATCCATTCTAGTGAGACCAACAAAGCTGGGTCTGATCTCTGTGACCTGGAGGATGTTTTTTTTTTTTATTTTCCAATGAACATGAGGAAGCAGTGCTGAATTCTTTCTTTGTAGGTAAACTGTGGCCACTGGGGTCTAAGTGTCTCCCCATGTGGACTGTGAAGCCATTTGATCATCTTCCACTTTTCGAGGTGTTTCTTGCTTCTGCATGGTGAATTTGGAATTTGCTTCAGGAAATACAAGGAGTTCAACAGGTACCAGTTATGGAGGGAGTTCTGTCACGTGCGGTGGGTCAAGGTCTGCAGGAAAATGCACCAACCAGGCTTCTACCCCACATAGCTTGCCCGCTTGTCCATAGCAATCTGATTCTGAACATTGCCCTGAAACCTCTCCATATAACAAGATGCTTTTATATATAAGGGTCTGCTGACATCACCATGTCAGTCTCAAGCCATTTGGAATCCAAGGGCAGATCCACATGGTACCACCACAGATGTTTTATCACATACCTGCACACCACTGCTCTAGGCCCACTACTCAGCAGTCTCCAACTTACAGGGATCTCTTTTCTACACTGTTTTCATGAAACCAAGTAAATCCAAGCACAGTCTGGTACACTCATGATCAGCAACAAGTCATCCAAAGTTTCTCCATTGCCACCTGGTCATGGAAATTTCAAAAAATCCATGGTATGTACATAGCTATTTTTCAAAGATGAAGTTGGAGGCACTGTGGGTTTCAATTTATTTAGGAAACATTAAATGGTGAGGAAGCTCATTTCAAAGAAATCTCTGGAGAACTCTCACAGGCAAGGCTTCCCAAAGAGTGGCCAATATTTCACATGAATCCAGGCCCATTGAGGTCTAAAATGTGAGGTCCATGTGTGTTTTGACTCTCAATTATGGCTGCCAAGACTTTCAGAATAAAATCACGTGAAATCCTGGCTGAGATTCCCAGTGCTCTGTGGAAGCCACCTTGGCCTAGATCTCAGATTTCAGGGTGACTCTCATGTGTTGCCTCCTAAAATCCCAACACAATTAATGGCAATACTTCTCTGAGGACAGTTCCAGAATTCAGTCTCTAAGGGGAATAACACCAGAGTTCAAGCCCAGGTGAACTAAGTCATCTCTTTCAACTGCCACACAAATGACCAGAATTAAAACCAAAACACTCCCACATGGCCCTCAACATCCTCCATATAGACACTTATCATAACCTCTGGCTGGAAATTTCCATGAGGGGTGCAGACAAAGAAAGTATCCAAATAAGTTCCCTTGCCCCTCATTTGCCTAAAGTCAGGGTGGCCTGGACACCCTTCCTGAGAACCAAGAGTGATTAAATAGGCCTGCACTTAATACTGCTCTGCATCTCCAATTTGGGGCCTACTTACTTTCAGGTAAAGATTCTTTATGTGATTTGGAGTCATGAGAAAAGCCAAGCACTTCTGGGCTAGTCTCGGCAGGGTTTGAAGAACTCATTTGACCCAAATTATCCCTATTCTCACTTGATGGATTTCAGGAACCTAACAGAGGAAAGCAAAAGACTTAATCCACAATGACTGCTCATTTGGCCATTTTGGTTTTGGATGCACACATGGTATCTTTCTTTAGATCCATCAGGTGCTAAGAATCTAAGCCACAGCCTCACATAGGGTCATGAGGCTGATTCAGACACATCCCTTTCCAAAGCAATCAAGCAAAGAGCCACAGGTGATGCCCATTCATTTGCATTTGACAACTCATTTCTTCAGGCTTCACAAAGGGGTGGTCTGAGGCAAAAAGCTTCCTGAAATTCAGGGCAACAGAACAATAGGTAAGCAAATGGCCCAAAGCAGGATTTCTCCACTGAGACTTTCCTGGTCACACTGATATCTGAGTTTTCTGAGATGCTCACCATTCCCTTTAGCTATCCAGTACATGGCCATGTCACAGAGCTTGGAGGTGGTATATATATTGGACACATAACCATGAGCCTATTCTGGAGAGTGGAGTGGATTCAGGAACAAAATATAATCTTAGGAAGATAGTAGGTGTTGCCCATTCATAAGGCAAGCCACAGTCCATTCATAAATTGGCAGGATGAATGTTGGGAAGATTTCTACTAGACAGGAGACATCCATTGATGCATTCTCTTTTCTAATGTCTAGAACCACGGACACAGTGGGATACACAGACTTAGAAACACTCGCCTTTTCAAAAGACTTATTAGAAACAATTCACTTCAAACCAAAAAACCGCCTTTATTACCTATTCTCAGAACATGAGACAAAACCACAAACCAACACCCACATCCACAAAGACACCTTCTTCCCCCAAGTCAGTCTGTGACTATCCATAGTGTCCTCTGATTGGTGGGCCATACTATGTTACCCCGAAATGGCCTGTCCTGTCTCAGATCTGGTCTCCTTGGTCAACACTGTGAAGTTATCAGGAGCCAGCGGTGATCCACTAACTGCTTTCTCAGGAAAGGCCACTCTTCAGAGCTTTCCTGGCATTTGGGCATCCTCACCTCCGTAGGTACCAACAAAGACTGACTCTGTCCTTGGTAAATCTGAACAATTGAAACCACTGTGACTGGGACTGGGACTGAGACTGAATTTGGGTGCCTGGCTTCCTGGATCCCAAGTTCAGAGAGTTCCATCACAAAGGATGTTAGGTGAGGTCACTTCCTTTAAGATCTGAATGAGGTCACTGCCTTGGCAACCACTTTGTCCTAACAGTTGCTTCAAAGTGTCCCATAAAATGGAGGCTGCCCCTACATCCTGTGACACTTTCACAAGTTAGAATGGTATATCAACCATAGGCACCCGGGAAGTGCTCTCCACACTGGCCTAGTTTGGTCCTTCTTCTCCATATTAAGAAGAGAGAGGCTGATTCAGACACATCCCTTCATCCTGACCAGGTTGTTTTCAATGGAAGATGACTTTTGCTCTCTCAGTTCGTACATATGTGCCTACAACTTCTTCAGGGATCATTTTTGCATGGACCTTTGAGTTTCTCAGCAGTTGGAAGAAACCGTAAATTCCTGTATTGTAAGACCAACTCTGTCCCTGCTCTTCTGTAAAGTTAGATTGAGGGAAGAGTGTATGGTTAGGGTTAATAACAGTTTCGATTGGGGTTAGGAATCATTCTGCTGGATGAATAATGGTATGGCGAACCTTCGATATTCTCAAGAATATATAGGTGAAATATAAGCACGAAAACAGAAATAAAGGTAATATTTGAAGCCCAGAAGGGTGTTGGGCCCTTGATTGCAATATTTAGCATTGATTTATTTTCTGCACAGATGTCTCAGATAAATCAATATACAAATGCATAGGACCTTGTACTTTGGATTATTTATTGTCAAAGAGAACTTCCAGTCATAAAGGGATAGTCGGGGGGCTGGGGATGTGGCTCAAGTGGTAGCGCGCTCGCCTGGCATGCGTGCGGCCCGAGTTCGATCCTCAGCACCACGTACAAACAAAGATGTTGTGTCTGCCAAGTACTAAAAAAAATAAATGTTAAAAAATTCTCTCTCTCTCTCCCTCTCTCTCTAACTCTTTCTTTAAGAAAAAAAATTAAAA